>NW_007247309.1:0-55529 GCF_000164805.1 Carlito syrichta | reverse complement strand
ACTCCAACTCAAAAAAAAAAAAATTAACAATTTTGAGAATTTTTCCAAACCCTACTCGTATGTACTCTCCCAGCACGGCAGTCTTGCTCACCTTGGATGTTATCATTCTTTTAAATCTGCAATCTGACTGGTGAAAAGTAAAGGACTGAGCAGATCTTTCCAACACTGACTGCTTCAGAACTGCCACCCACCCGCCCCGGGTACATTTCCTGGCCACCTCCCGGGATCTAGGGAGCTAGTTTTCTGAACTAAGTAATTCAGTACTGGTGTATGATTTTCTTACACACTTTAAGTCACTGATTTTGTAATCTGTCTTTAAGTTATCCATTCAAGAACTAAAAGGCATTCAGAAAATATAAACTCCTTTAAAAAAAAGTATAAGAAAAACAGTAACTATAACACTAAAGGATAATTTGGTTTCCAGAAAACTTGGTGATCTGACTATAGTCACAGATAAAAAAAAAAGGTCACACTACCTGCCAGGTGAATTTAGCAATTCTTGCCCACCAGATTTGAAAAAAAAGGATAAATTTTTACTAAATAATTGGACACTTGAAATATGATTACAATAATGTAAATTTCAGATAAATAAATGAGCATATATAGAAAGCACAGTTTGACTTTACTTTGAATTATGTGAAAAGCACTAAGATATCGTGTATGTACAACTGGTAAGTGACATTATAGAAAATTATAGAGATTGCTATAAAAGCCTTAGTGAAACTGAACTTTGGCAATTAAAGTTTCTACTTTAAAGATCTTTTAAAGATTTTTATTCACATAGGAAACAATCTTCCTTAACATATTTACAAAAGAGTCACTTCATGAATACAACCATGACTGCAATTTGATCATGGTGTCTTAATATTTTTCTTATTCACACTAAACACTTTTTTTCTTTTTCTTTTTTTGTCAGGGACTCACTCTGTCACACAGGCTGGAGTGCAGTGGCACAATCACAGCTGATAATGGCTCACTGAAGCCTCAACCTCCTGGGCTCAGGTGATCCTTCTGCCTCAGCTTCCTGAGTAGCTGGGAATACAGGTGTGGGCCACCCATGCGGCAAATTTTTTTATATTTTATTTTTTTTATTTTTTGAGTCGGAGTCTCACTCTGTCACCCAGACTGGAGGGCAGTGGCACACTCCCGGCCACCACAGCCTCAACCTGCTGGGTTCAGGGGATCCTTCCACCTCAACCTTCCAAGTAGCTGGAATTAATGGCATGCGCCATCACATCTGGCTAATTTCTTGGTTTATTGTAGAGATGAGGTCTCACCAAGTTTCCCAGGCTGGTCTTGAACTCATGGGCTCAGGCAATCCTCTCACCTCGACCTCCCAAAGTGCTGGGATTATAGACATGAGCCACTGTGCCGGCCTTTTTGATTTTTTTGTAGAGATGAGGGCTTGCTATGTTGCCCAGGGTGGTCTTGAACTTCTAGGCTCAAGCAGTCCTCCTGCCTCAGCCTCCCAAAGTGTTGAGATTATAGGTGTGAGCCACCATACCTAGCCACTTAACTTGTTTTAAAACATTAAATTGTAATCATAATTGTATTTGTAAAATGATTATTCATTATATACTTTTAGGAAGAATATTTTCTGTGTATGAGACAATTCAGATTTAGGTTATTATTCTCTTCTGTTTATGGAACATTAAGCAATGGAAATAGCTGACTCTACCCAAGATTTCAAGGTTGAAACTTACCATGGAGTTGTATTCCAAGATGCTTAAACCATCCTCGTGTACAGCCAGCCACATAAAAGTACTTCCAAGTGCTGAAGGAGTTATAGGCTAGAAAGCAGTGAAAACGCACTCTATTACAAATACTAAGCAAAATTAAAGAAATATTGTTCAGATTAGAAGTCATGTAACATTTGCCATTAAAAAGAGGCAGTGTATACCACTGGAAAGCACAGTGAATTTGATTTTAGGAGACCTGGCCTTGAGACACAAGTCTGCCATTTATTCTTGTGCATTTGAGCAAGTGACTTTATCTCTTTGAGGCTTGATTACCTCATCTTTAACATGGGAACAATAATGTTTATATCTTACTTTTCTTCTATTTTGAGAGGCTAATATTCAACAATGCTTTTAGAGTTTCTGTGATGACCAAAAGCCTAAAAAATATATATATATTAATGTGTTGGAAAGGTTATGCAGTTTTACACGATTACAAAGCAAAGGATTATTATGATACTTGCACTTACACTTTTCCTAAAGTTTATTAAGTCTGATATACAATGTCCAATAAAAAAAGAATATAAAGAAAATATGAACCTATATGATCAATAGTAATGAGAAATACCAAAATTTCCACCAAATTTTCTATTGCAAGAGCAATGAAATGGTATTTTTTTTATTATAAAGATGTGGGGTACAATTCGGGGTTAGGTATACAAACATTGATTATGGTGAAATGGTATTAATAAGAAGAATCTCCTTAGCAGTAGTAGGACATTGCCAGGGGAGGGACGGGGAGGCACATAACATCAATAAAGGTAACTTTACCTGTACGATGAGCACGCATGTACCTAACGTTGAATTGTATCCCACATCTTTAAAAAAAAAAAGAATCTCCTGCCAGAATCCAGTCAAAACTCATTAATGTTTTTGGGCATTTCACAATGATTGTTTTGTTCAGTTAACAACTGAAATTCTAACAAATACTTAGCTACTTCTCTTAAATCTTATGGAAGAATGTCAAGACTATAGATAAGACACTGAGATGAATCTTGTGTTATTTGTGTATAGTAAATCTTATTAGCATTTCATATAAAAACCCTGAGTTTTTACCACACTGTCTACTGAGAGTTGGTTTGCAAAGGATAGGCAAGCATCCAATTCAAACGGATACCATTCAACTCAATGTCCACTGACAGATAAATGGATAAACAAAATATCAAAAATATTGTACATATATATATGGAATGTTAGTAAACTTTAGGAAGGAAGGAAATTTTTAACATACGCTACAACATGGATGAATTCTGAAGACATTATGCTAGGTGAAATAAGCCAATAACAAAAGGACAAATGTTATATGATTCCTCTTAGGTGAGGTTCCTGAAGCAGTCAAGATTATGGAGACTGAAAGTGGACTGAAAGTGGAACGGTGGTTGCCAGGGGCTGGGAGGAAGGCGGAGTGGGGAGTTAGCATTTCAAGGGTACAGTTTCAGTTTGGGAAAGTAAAAAGTTCTGGAGATGATAGTAATAACAGTAGCATAAACAGCATGAATATTCTTAATGCCACAGAACTGTACACTTAAAAATGTTAAAATGGTAAATTTTTGTTCTGTGTATTTTACCACACTCACACAGAAAAAAGAATGCCATTAAGCAATAAAGGTGGTGCCACCCTGTTATCAAGAAAGAAAAATGAGCAAAAAAAGACTCCTTTCATGCAACTTGAAAAGCAATATTATTACTTAATAGTATTTTGTGTCAGCAAGTACAGGACGTATTATCAGAGCAGAGGAGGGTATTTAATATTCCTGCCAGTGCTGAAGTTAGAATTAAAACCCATGCTGATCTACAGTTAAAATCTTTTCCTTATATTTAAAAAAAAACATATGTTTAACTCTCTGCAAATATGTTAATTTTACAGATGCTTAAGAATACTAACTTTATCATCTTTCTGTTAACTTATTTCATAGCCAGCTTCTAGTTCTAGCAGCAAAAATAATTTCTTACCTAACAATAATATAGTCATTCATAGAATTAAGCTTAGAAGATATCTTAGATTTTACTTTTCTGGTTCAAATTGTCCATTAGTAGATATGGGAACTGAGGTCCAGAGAGGTTAACTGACTTGTACAAAGCTGCACAGCTATTCAGCAAATATCTATTCAGTGATAATTCTGTGCAAAGCATTAGGGTGGGCACCAGAGGAAGATTTTAGGGTCAGTAACTCTATACTCTCAAGGAGAATGCAACTTAATAGTGAGAATAAAGCAAACACATGGAAAAATGTAAGACAAGATCCTTTCTCGTGTTATCTTTGTATTCTATCTTGTGTGTCTTAAGGGCCAGTACAAAGTGACATGGTTCAGCAGAAAGAAGAGGAATCACACTGCAGATGTTTTCTCTGGGGGGGTTGGAGGCTGGCCATCTCCAGGCTAGACTGGTTGCCCTCCCTCAGGGTTTCTGCAGCTCGCAGTTCGTGTCACTCCTAAGGATATTTACCATACAGTGGTTGTTTACAGGCCTGTTCCAACCCTGGACTATCCTAAGTGACAAGGTCCTGGGAGTTCAGGGACAACCAATCGATGGGTTTATATACCCCTAGAGCTCGGCTCAGTGTCTTCCAGGCAGAACTCGGTAAATACTAAATAAATGAGCAAGTGAATGACCGAGGAAATGAATGAATGAATGAAGAAAAGGATGCAGAATTCATGATTAGCCTGAGTCTAAGAAACGATTTAACGTCGGGGAAATTTTGTCCCTTCATTGTTTTCGTTGCATTGTTGGGTATTTATTTCTTCAGTTTTTGAAAACTCCAAAATACACTAAAACTGGGGTAAATCTGGTCGACTATGTACACAACAGTTTTACTATGAGTCTTTCTCCCATTCTTTCTTACTTTTGCAAGAAACAATTTGGCACCAAAGAATGGCCACTTCCTGGCTACTGTCAAGTAAATGCGCACACAATCAGCAACGCTGTGGCCCCGGAGGGCCATCCATCTTGTCGACAATCGCTGGCAAAGCTGCCTAAAAAAAGGAAACAGAAACACAAAAGCAAAAACACAAGCAGCGTGTCATCCTCCCAAGAAAAGGTCTCCTTGAGCTAATGGAGGCACAACTGTGACTCCTAGAAATTACCCAGATGAAGGTTCAACGACTTTCCTGTCACCACTATCCAGACCTTGTCCTTTTTTGGAGCATTCCTTCCACCAATGCTCATATTATTAGTGTTCTCGGCATGACGTGGGTACCCTCAACAGGTAAATTTAAAAAATCTGAATGGTGGCTGGGCATGGTGGCTCATGGCTGTAATCCCAGTGCTTTGGGAAGCCAAGGTGGGATTGCTTGAGCCTGAGAGTTCAAGACCAGTCTAGGCAATATAGCGAGATCCCATCTCCAAAAACTTTTGTTAAAAAATGAGCTGGATATGGTAGTGTGCACCTGTAGTCCCAGCTCCTTGAGAGGCCTCAGAGAAAGGATTGCATGGGCCCAAGGGGTGAGACTGCGGTAAGCTGTGATCATGCCACTTCACTCCATCCTGGGTGACAAAGTGAGACTCCAACTCAAAAAAATATAAATAGCTGACATCAATCAAGCTTTAGTGTAAATTAGTTTAAAAGGTAATTTCTCATGGGAGTATTTTCATCTTTAAAGAAAAGTATGAACTGGGCACGGTGGCTCACGCCTGTAATCTCAGTACTTCGGGAAGTTGAGGCAAGAGGATCACTTGAAGCCAGGAGTATGAGATCATCCTGGACAACATAGCGCAACCTCATCTCTTAAAAAATAAATAAATAAGTAATACAAACTTAGCCAGGTGTGGTGGTGCACATCTGTAGTCCTGGCTACTTGGAAGACTGAGATAGAAGGATCACTTGCGGCCAAAGGTTTGAGTTTGCAGTGAGTTATGAATATGCCACTGCCCTCCAGCCTGGGCAACAGAGCAAGACCCTATCTCTAACAAACAGACAGACAAATAAACAGACAAACAAATAAAAAGTACAAGTAGTAGAGCCCAAAGATGAATTCCTAATGGTAGAATTTCAAGTACTACCACTTCTAGCTTGGAGAGATGTTGGATGCAGGAGAAACTTCTCAAGTCAAATAAGAGGCAACCACTTATTCTACATAGGCGATATGGATCTTAAATGTTTCTGATCTTAAATGTTTCTATTTCAGAAAATGCATAGTAAACAGAATTTGCCTCTATTTTAAAATCTAATCAGTTTTTCTTTCTACAGTCTCAAAAAATGTGACTCCAAATTAGTTGAGTTTAATTTAAAACTTTATGTTAAAAACCAGCCTGGGCAACATAGCAAGACCTTGTCTCCACAGAAAATAAAAAATATTAGCCAGGTGTGGTGGTGTGGGCCTATAGTCCCAGCACCTACAGGGAGGCTGAGGTGGGAGAACTGCCTGAGCCCAGGAGGTCATGGCTGTGGTGATCCCTGATTATGCCACCACACTCCAGCCTGGGCGACACAGTGAGATTCCAGCTCAAAAAAAGAAATTTTTTAACAACAACAAAAAAATTACCAAAAAACTAGAGTGACTCTACCCTTTAAACAGTTACAGATAGCTGGGCGCATGTCTCATGCCTGTAATCCTAGCACTTTGGGAGGCAGAGGTGAAAGGACTGCCTGAGTCCAGGGGTTCAAGACCAGCCTGGGCAACTTGGCGAGACCTTGTCTCTAATAAATAAAAAAAAACCAACTAGGCATGGTGGCAAGCGCCTATAGTTCCAGCTCCTTGGAAGGCTGAGGTGGAAGGATCACCTGAGTCCAGCAGATCGAGACTGTGGTGGCTGTGAGTGTGCCACTGCACTCTAGTCTGGACAACAGAGTGAGACTCCAACTCAAAAAAAAAAAGTTACAGATATTTCCTTACCTTAACTGCTCTTCAGAACAGCCATCTCTATACCTTTTAGGATAAAATTTCTCTATGACTTGTTTCAGAGTTTGATTTGCTTTGCACTGGTTGGTAACATGTCCTGCGGGAGTCGAGAAGGGTCTTTCAAAATCTCCAATCTCCACCTAAATGGAAATCCAAAAAAGAGAAAACACAGGATATTGGAAAGGGTTTTAAAAAAAAAAAATTAGTTGTATTTTTTCCAAACATTCTTTT
The DNA here is from genome assembly GCF_000164805.1 of Carlito syrichta. Taxonomy (NCBI): domain Eukaryota; kingdom Metazoa; phylum Chordata; class Mammalia; order Primates; family Tarsiidae; genus Carlito; species Carlito syrichta. Next base: position 48,724 of record NW_007247309.1, on the reverse strand, counting down.
TTAACACACAATACATAAATCTTCCAACATGAGCCAGACGAACACGCTGCCTCACTAGACTCTATATCCAACAATTAAGAGTCAGCTCCAAGAATTTCCTGATTAAGGCAGAGAATGTCAACAAGCATCTACAGACATTCAAATCTACAACAGAGATCACTGCAGAGCTCAGGTTTCTTTGGTATATTTTATCTATCTTCACAAAACTACTCTGAGGGAAGGAGATCAGAGGAATTAATTTCCTCTTATGGAGAAATTATACTTTCTAAGTTGGTAATGTGCTCAGAATTTTCTTGACGTATGGTTTCACCTTTCCAATGCTTCCTCGAATTCATCTAAAAAAAGTGAAGATTGCATGTCTCCAAAGTGTATTACAACTTTTCTTGTACAAGCTTTCTTGACAAAAATTAAAAGTCAAAGAAAACAAGCTTAAATTTTAGTAAAAGTGGGAGTGATTTTAACAGAGTATCCCTGCCTTTAGGAAGCTAAGCCATAGAATGGAAAGTGGCAGGAAATCATTTGTATTCTACCACAAAGAAAATAAGTGTCCTACTTCTCTTTTTTCTCATATTTTCATCACTTATAGAATGAGAATACCCAGTGTGGCTAATGCTTTATTTTATTATATTTTTCTTTGAGTTGGAGTCTCACTCTGTCGCCCAGACTGGAGTGCAGTGGCCATTCCCGGCCACCGCAGCCTCGACCTGCTGGGCTCCGGCGATCCTTCCGCCTCAGCCCTCCAAGTAGCTGGAACTACAGGCATGTGCTACCACACCCAGCTAATTTTTTGATTTTTATTGTAGAGATGAAGTCTCACCAAGTTACCCAGCCTGTTCTTGAACCTATGGGCCCAGGCAATCCCCTCGCCTTGGCCTCCCAAAGTGCTGGGATTACAGCCTTGAGCCACTGAGCCCAGCCAATACAATTATTTTACAAGTATACTATGCCAGGCCAGGCTTGGTGGCTCAGCCTGTAATCTCAGCACTTTGGGAGGCCAAGGAAAGAGGATTGCCTGAGCTCAGGGGTTTGAGACCGGCGGGGGCAACTTGGTGAGACCTTGTCTATACAATAAATCAGAAAGCTGGGCGTAGTGGTGCCCACCTGTAGTCGGAAGGCTGAGGTGGAAGGATCACCTGAGCCCAGCAGGTTGAAGTTGTAGCTGCCATGAGCATGCCACCGCACTCCAACCTGGGCGACAAAGTGAAACTCTGACTCAAAAAAAAGGAAACTAAATTTTCAACCATTCGTTCCTCCAAGAACACTCTTGGAGAGGGGACTATGTGTAGGACTATTCTAGACACAGAGATGGACAGGAGGAGACCTGGCCATCAGGGAGGCCGCTGTCAGCGTTGCAAAGCAGAAACATCCATAAATAATCATAAACCACTGTGGTCAGGAGAGCAACAGAACATTACAGAAACCTTGAGAGGGATGTTTAATCCACCCAGGAAGGATTTGGGAAGGTTCTGGAATAAGTGACACCTATGATGAAAAGTAAAGGATAAGATGAAGCTAACAGGTGAAGGGGCGGGGCAGAGAAGATCCAGGCAAAGAAGACACACTAGTGACCCATAAGAAGCCGGGCTCGGTGGCTCAGGCTGTAATCCCGCGCCTTTGGGAGGCCGAGGTGAGTGGATTGCCTGAGCCTGCGGGTTTGAGACCCGCCTGGGTAGCGAGACCTCATCTCTACAATAAAATTAAAAAATCAGCCAGGCATGGTAGCGCATGCCTGTAATTCCGGCTGCTTGGAAGGCTGAGGCGGAAGGATCGCTGGAGCCCAGCAGGTCGAGGCTGTGGTGGCCGCGAGTGGCCACCGTACTCCAGCCTGGGTGAGACTCCAACTCAAAAAAAAAAATAAAAAAGAAGTAAGAGAAAGCGAACCGTATGGAAGTCAGGGAATTGCGCATGAAACCACGGTTTTATACGTGATTGCAGCATAAAATTCAAGGTAGGGAGATGAAGGGTGTGTTGAGGCTGGAGAAGTTGGCAGAATTCAGATCATGAAGGTCCTTGTATTTACATGAGAATGACATTTTTGTTACATCTCTCTCCCAGTTGGTAGTGCTAGCAAATGTCCATGCACAGATGACATTGTGCCAGTTTCCAGGCCCAGCCTTTAAGAAGATGGCAGTGCCCACTTCTTGTCTCTTTTAGGATGTTGCTCTTGCCACTCAAACGCCATTGTGGCAGGAAGCATAAGCAGCCACCTGATGAGACCCTGTGGAGGTGTTCCAGCTGGCAGTCCCAGCCAGCATCAGCCAACAGGCATGCATGAAGAAGTCTTCAAATGACTCCAGCTGTCAGAAACCGGGCCTCAAGCTATGCCAGCTGGTGCCACGTGAAGCTAAGTCAAGCTGTCCCTTCACATCCCTGCCCAAATTATTGTCTTTAGCAGCTAACTTTTGGGGTCATTTGTTAAGCAGCAAGAGATGAGTGGAAAAATCCCAGACCAGAGAAAGGCACACCAGATACACACCTGCTGCAGGAGAGTAGGCAGGACGTGACAATGGTCTGAACCACAGCAATGGCAGTCAGCACAGAAGGGAGTGAACAATGTAAAAAATATCTAAGGGTTAAAACTGGCAGAACGTGGGAACTGGTGGGAAAGGGTGAAAGGGAAAGAATAGTTGGTGATGATTCCTGGATTCGAAGCTCGCCTGGGGGACTGCGTGGAGGCAGCATTTTGAAGACATGGAACATGAAGAAAGAGAAGGGAAGATGATTGGTTTCATTTTCAATATGTTGAATTTAAAGAGTCATAAATGAGGTATGAACTGGAGAGAAAAGAGTGGGGAATTACTGGCATAGGCGGTGGGTGAAATAAAGAAAATGAATAAGATGTCCTGGGATGGAGTGTCAAGTGAGAAGCCCAGGCAGAAGTCAACAAGCCTGGCTAATGTTTTTTAGTTCTTGTAGAGACAGGGTCTCACTTTGCTGCCTAGGCTGGTCTCTGACTCCTGGCCTCAGGCGGTCCTCCTATCTTAGCCTCCCAAAGCGCTGGAATTACAGGTTTGAGCCACCGAGCCTGGCTAAATCAATATTAATTTGTATATGTGTGTGTTTATAAAAGCTGAGCCTCTCTCCAGGTGACATATCACAGGGTTGCTTTAACATTTTCCCTGTGCAGAGACTCAAGTGTGGTAGAAACCGTGGCTTGTCCCTTCTGACCATTCTCTCCTTCTTCTAGAGTAATAAAATCCTCGAACTTGGCTGGGCACATTGGCACTCAGCTAAGACCCCATCCCCCAGGCTTCCTGGTAGGTAGGCACAGCCATGTGACTCCGTCTGCCCAGGGAGACATACACGGGAGTGTTCTGCGTAACTGCTGCGAGGGCATGCCCTTTTCAGTCTTTCCCCATCCTGATGCCTGAAACACCTGACATCACAGCTGGAGAGCTGGCAGACCTCCAGGGCTGAGAGATGACACCCTGGAGAGCGGGATGAAGCCCACAGCCCTAGGGAAGGAGAGGTGCCAAGAAGCCTCTTTCTCTTCACACGAGAGACAAATATACTTCTATTCTGATCAAATCACTGTTTTATTGCAATATTTATGTATTTATTTATCGGGACAGGCTCTCACTCTGTCATCCAGGCCAGAGTGTAGTGGCACACTCATGGCTCACCGCAGCCTCAAACTCCTGGGGTCAGGTGATTCTCCTGCCTCAGCCTCCCGAGTAGCTGTGACTACAGGTATGCACCACCATGCCCAGCTAATGTTTTTCAGCTTTTGCAGAGGCAGCATCTCACTTTGTTGCCTAGGCTGGTCTCGAACTCCTGGCCTCAAGCGATCCTCCCACTTTAGCCTCCCAAAATGCTGGGATGACAGGCTTGAGCCACCACACCTGGCTTAAGTCAATATTAATTTGCATGTGTGTGTGTTTATAAAAGGCTGAACTTAATCGTAATTGATACAATAGGTAAATAAAAGAAAGTGCTAATCCTTTTCACAGACTCATCCCTATTTGACTACTGAACAATTTTGGCATGCCATCCTCAGTCCCACAGCTCTACACCCAAATTCTTTAATTAAATGCAAAGCCTAGTGCTATACTTTCAAGATAATTAAGACACTGGATTCGCTTTTTGGAATGCTGTCTCATTCTATATCATTGCAAGTGTCAGCAATTCAGAGTCAAACTGTAATTATAGTGCCTGAAATTTTTAAGGTGTTAATCATAGCAAAATGAATTTAAAGAATTACTGAAGGTATACTGTTTCACTACATTTAGTTCAGTATAGAAATTAGTATCTTATCATCTCAATATATTACTCTACAAAACGTGAAAGTTACCTGAGCTAAAAGAGCTGCCATTTCTAATGCTAGATCCTTGTTCAGAGGAAAAAGCCCATTTATTATTTGATCGTTTGTCTGATACATTAACAGCAACTTTTCTCTATCAGTCTCTCCACGGGCTTGCATTGAGAAATATAGTCTGTAAAGAAAAGAGGCAGTTTCTCATTAAAATATATTCTTACAAAGCAAGATAGTAAAGATAAGTCCACAGGACTGAGATGGGGCTGTTTTTAACATAGTTCTCTAAGTGACACGAACTTAAGACCATTACTACCAATGATCTCTGTTTCTGCTGTGTAACATTTTCAGCAAAATAAGGAAAAACTTCTGTGAAGTTGAGGAACTCTTGTATGCTATTTTTTCTTTTTTTTTTTGAGTCAGAGTCTCACTCTGTTGCCCAGGCTGGAGTGCAGTGGCACGCTCACGGCTACCAGACTCAACCTGCTGGGCTCAGGTGATCCTTCTATCTCAGACTTCCAAGTAGCTGGAACTACAAGCATGCACCACCACGCCCGGCTAATTTTTTTTTATTTATTGTAGAGATGAGGTCTCACCAAGTTACCCAGGCTGGTCCTGAACCTCTGACAATTCTCTCGCCTCCGCTTCTCAAAGTGCTGGGATTACAGGCGTGAGCCACTGTGCCCTGCCTCTTGTATGCTGTTTTTTGTGCTCTACAGTACCAAATCCTTTTTTTTTTTTTTTTTGAGTAGGGGTTTCAGTCTGTCACCCAGGCTGCAATGCAGTGGCAGTGGCACCATCACGGCTCGCCACAGCCTTAACCTCCTCATGCAATCCTTCTGCTCAGCCTTCTGGGACTACAGGCATGTGTCACCACACTTGGCTAATTTTTAAATTTTTTTTTTGTAGAGACGAGGTCTCACTATGTTGCCTAGACTGGTTTTGAACTTCTGGACTCAAGCAATCCTCCCGCCTCAGCCTGCCAGAGAGCTGAGATTGCAGGCATGAGCCACCACGCCCGGCCCCAAATCCTTAAATGTCGCTGAAGAAGGACTTAAGGAACCAAGCAAGATTAATTATGCCCTCTCTTGCAAGGAATGCATAAGATAACCCTTTATTTCAATGACCTGTATAAACCCAATATTCAAAACACAAATGGTCCTTCCTGAGTACCTTGGACACAGGAGGGAAAAAGAAATGAAGGTTCAACCCCAAATTAAGCCCAAACCAACATTAAATGCAAGGAACACAGAGTGTATGGTTTTCTCTGGGAACCAAAGAGATAATGTTTGTATATTTCAATGTGTTTTAACTTTTTGGTCATATTCTGATAAGTAGCTTTGGGAGTTCAAAAATAGTTTGCATGTTGTCATTCTTGTTGAAATACAACATGGCTCTTGTTTGCCTAAGAGGTTTTCATCAAATCGGTGATCCTCTTTATCTATTCACTGTGTCATTTGTTTATAAGTGATACTCGGGAGGCTCTAACATCAGGCTGCAGATCAGGCACAGGTGTTGTAAATACTCTAGACGCTGTGACAATGGGATGGGCAGGTAACAGTGTGACACCCCTAAATACTGCCATGACAACATAGGGACTGGAAAAGAGACTTAGATGCAGTAGTTGTCAGGCGTGTGCCCAGTTGGCATTAACTGTGGGTTTCCAGCCCTTTTCTCCCTACGCACTTGAGGGAGAGGACACACCCCTGTCAGGGAAGGAGGGGGGCGCAGGTCCGAATCTCTGGGGAAGCATGCTGGGGGTATTTTGCAAAGCTCCTCCCACCCCAGGATTCTGACCATGCTTCTTGCTCATTCTGGCTTATGAATCAGAGTGGTTACCTGAAAAAATAAATCCTAAGCTCCATTTTTGCTCATGACTACATGAGGACAAATGATGTGGGATTATTGCACTGTCAGAATAGGGCAGGGCAACAAAGACAGATTCTAAAGGACATCAGCAAAGTGATATGAAACAGAGAGTAAAATGGAAGGGAACACCCCTCCCCTTTGGCAAGCTTACATCTCTTCATGGGGCCTGTTTCTCCCACCTGAAGTTAGGAATGTCTTATTCATTACTGTAATCCGCTAGGGTTTAGCATTGGAAGGGTCTTCATATGAGTTTGAATTGGTAATACAGCTTGGGGGAGAAATAGAACCCAACAGCTCCATGCAGGAGGAGCTACAGTACATTTCCTGCCATTTCTGGATACAAGATTGAACCTGGGAAGGGAAAATGGAGCATCGTAGCAAAAAAAGAGAACATCAACCCTGGACACATACCCAGTACAGGAATACAACATATAGGACCCCGTGGCTCAAATCCCGAATGAAACCATTTGGGCTCCAACAGCTCTCCAGGGATTTGGGGAGAATTTGGAGAGGAACTAAAGAGTCACAAAAATGACCAAGAGGTCATAGAGGCACATCCATGGAATAGGAAGGGCGCCAGAGGGCTGTGACCTAAGCCTCCCCTATGGCCAGCTTCCAGCTGCTCCCGAATCCTAGAGGCCTGTAGCAGACAGGTGGCATTCTACCACAGAAGGCAGGACTCAGATTAGACTGCAGGGGTATTCTAAAATGTCCACCTCCTCCCTGGACACTCAGGAAGCGGAATACTGTAGGATGGAAATCTCCCCACTGTGAGCCCAGTACCACGACATAAACGTTGCCTCCAAATTCAGCGCTGCTGGGTGGTCCTCTTGCTGGTCCTCAACTAGCTGCATCTTCACTCTTGGAGGCATTTATTTCCCACTGCCACCCTTCTCATCCTCTTGTAAACATACGGAAGGCACAGCCTGTAATTTGTCTCCATCTGTCCTCCCTTTCCTCCTCTGTCCACCATGGTCTACTGAGTACACTCTAACAAAATTGCAGTTGGGATCCCCCATGCTCACCCCTTCCCTGGTGCCTTTCCGCCTCAATGGCCACAACCTCTGGTCATTTGCTTGGAAGTTACCACTCTGCAAAGCCTTCCTTTATGTCTCTACAACCTCTCGTATATACATGAGGGAGACCCCACAAAAAAAAACCAGAATTATCTTTCTGGAGGGCTGGTCCCTTGTAGTACACTCATAATTTGTTCCTCTAGATCGAACAGCCAAACAAAGCTTTTATCTGGAGGTTTTAGAGAAGGCTGCATCACAATTTGTGAAAACTTGTCCCAAGTTGTGGCAAACAGGGCTCTTCCACCATGAAAATGTACCTGCCGACAACGTGCTAAGTGTTCAGCAGTTTTTGGCCACAACCAGCATGACTCCTGTGCCCTACTCTCACTATTCACCTGATCTTGCCCTGAGTGACTTTTTTTTGTTTCCTCAGTGAAAAAAAGTCCTCCAAGGGAAACATTTTGTTGATGTAGAAGAGGTGAAACAAAAAATGGCAGAAGCAATAAAAGATATCCAAACAGTTCAAAAACCGTTTTGAGCAGTGGAAAAACCATCTCAATAGGTGTATTGCATCAAACAGAGGGGACTTTGAAGGTGACTGAAGTTTAAACATGTAAGAATAAACATGCCTTTTTAATAATTAATTTCTGGGTTTTTTTGGGTCTTCCTTGTACATGTTATATTTACGGTAACAGCAAATAACTATGAAGCATCTACTACGTGGCAAGCTCTGAGTGTATCACATTTGCCAACATTTCATTCTTCAGACATCCCAGGTAGGTGCCATTTTACATACAGGGTCCCTGAGGCACAGAGATATTAAGTAACTCACTCGAGGTCACACAATGAATGACAGAGACAGGGTTCTAACCCAGGCGGTCTGTCTCCAGCGCCCAGGTTGTCTGTTCCTGTTCAGCACTGACCACACTGCTAAGACTTCATGTCTGCCTCTCCCTATAAACTTGAGATTCTTAAGGGTAGGGAAATTCTGTTCACCTCTGAATTCCCAGAGCTTCAAGCAAGGCCTGGCACGGGTAGATTGCATGAATGGATAAATAAGTGGTATGTGAGAATTGCTAAATACAGGAATATTTGCCCCCCAAAAGCCTGAAGAGTCCACTTTGGTTCCATTTGGTTCCAACAAAACCAAGTGAGAATGCCCGACCCTCTTCTACATAAAGATCTATGCCTTAACTCTAAAGCTCTGGTTTCCTCATCTGCAAGATGGAGATGCTAACAGTAGCCCACAGGGTTGTTGTTAGGATTATTTGGGATGATGCATATGAACAGCTCAGCATAGGGCCTGGATGTGGGAAACGTTCAGTAAATGTTGTCTTTAGAGTCACATCAGAGTCTCTTCATTCTGGAATTTTCTTTAGTGTCAGCATGGCTAGAAGAAATGGGATAAACTCCATGACCTGCCAAGATCCTTCTCGACTTAGATACCAATGGACACAGGCGCTCTTACGGTCAGTTAACAGGGGCAGAGACAGGAATGTTAAATTATCTTCCAGAAAATAATAGCTACAAAGCACTATTGAAAATAATGGTTTATTTTCAAGGAGGGGGAAGGAAGAGTTGTTCCTTTCAGAGAAGAACCCTTGCCAGTTTGTTTTGTTAAAAACATGCCCTGACTTTTACAATTTCAAAAACACAGTAAGAAATCAAGTTAAGTAAGAAGCTTAAATATAAATAAAATTTAAGTATTAGTTGCCAAATCATTGTCTGTGAGAATAAGTTCAAAATCTATTAATTAAATCTTTAACTCCTGAATCTAAATAATTAAAATTCCTTAACTTGCTAAGTATAAATAAAAAGTTCCATGATAAAGGGAATTGGTATTTTAGTTTTGTTTATTATAGTGCTGCTTGGCAGATGAAGAATCAAGTCCTTGGCTGCGTGACAGGTCACAGTCAGGTTCCCTCCCAACTGGGTCACTGGAAATTAGGGCTCATTGTCTAAGCTATTTATACACATATGTAAAGCATGGCTATGTTTGGAAACACGGTACTTACTCTCATAGCTGTGGCCACCCAACCATTTCAGATTTCTGTTAAAAATTAAACCTTTCAGTTGAGTTGCTTTTTATTCTGATGTCAACGATAACTGTCGTGAGGCTTTTTTTTTTTTTTTTTTTTTTTAAAAAGGCAATCACGTGTCATTCACAACTCTCTGTCCTTTGTAGTGGTGTTTGCTAGATTCGGGGCATTATTATTATTTGTGTCTTTCAGATCAACTTTGTCCATTTCACCCAAATTTCATCTCTGTTCCAATCCTAGCCATCATAATCAGAGTTAGTATGTATTAAGCAACCATAAGGTCTGGATGACTAAGAATCGTCTTAAACATGGAAGTGATTCCATTTGTTTCCAACAAAAGCAAGTGAGAATGCCCGACCCTCTTCTACATAAAGATCTATGGCAGGCCAGGTCCAGGAGCTAGCTCCTTCCACAAAGGGTGAGGCCAGGAGGTGATTAGGTTAGTGCTTCTAAATACTTAGCATATGTAAAAATTATCTGGAGAGTTGTGAGAACAAGCATGAACTCCTGGGCTTTCCCCTTCAGAGATTCTTACTTGGTTAAGTTTGTAGGGGGGCCTCATGATTTGCACTTCTTACAAGCTCCCCAGGGTCCTGAGGCTGCTAGTACAAGACCCATACTTTGAGAACTACTGCTCCAGCACTAAACAGAACTAAATTAATCATCTAGAAGGTCCAAGTCTTCCAGCCTGCTGTCCTTGCCAGTCACCAAAGAGCCATAGATGAAGGCTGCCGTCAACGGAAACAGGTTCCTCCAGGAGTAAGCATATTAGATTTCCAACATCTATATAATGCTGCTTATCTCTAGGAAAGTCTAATCTTACATCCTTGGATACCAAAACTTAATAGCCACTTTCTTTTTCTTTTTTTGAATTAGAATCTCACTCTGTTGCCCAGGCTGGAGTGCAGTGGCACAATCACGGCTTTCCGCATCCTCGACCTTCTGGGCTTAGAGGATCCTTCCGCCTCAGCCTTCCAAGTAGAGGAAACTACAGGCATGCGCTACCACATCCGGCTAACTTTTTTGATTTATTGTAGAGACAAGGTCTTGCCAAGTTGCCCGGGCTAGTCTCAAACCCGCGGGCTCAGGCAATCCACTTGCCTCGGCCTCCCAAAGTGCTGGGATTACAGGCTGAGCCACCGAGCATGGCCATGTTTTGATTTTTTGTAGAGATGAGATCTCACTATGTTGCTCAGGCTGGTCTCGAGTTTCTGTACTCAAGTGATCTTCCTGCCTCAGCCTCCCAAAGTGCTGGGACAGAAGGCATGAACCACTGCACTTGGTCAATAATCACTTTCTTACTTAGAACTCTGGCAAATCATCATAGCTCATAAACTCATAAAGAAACTGCAACGGTTCGCAATCACCATTTATTCAGATAGACAGAGACTGTTCAAACAGTGGGTAACCCTTAAGTGGCTAACTGTATGAGCTGAGGAGTCCAAAATATGAATGCACCATATTTAATAGTCCCCCAATTAATAAACATGTAAGTTTCTGCCCCTAATTTTTCACTGTTATAAAAACTATGATAGGCTTGGCACGGTGGCTCATGCCTGTTATCCTAACACTTTGGGAGGCAGAGACTGGAGTATCACTTGAGCCCAGAGTTCAAGACCAGCCTGGACAACACAGCGAGACCTTGTCTTTACATAAAATCAAAAAATTAACTGGGTGTTATGGCACACATCTGTATTTCCAACTACTGGGAGGTTAAGGCAGAAGAATGGCCTGTGCCCAGGAGGTCAAGGCTATGGTGAGCCATGATCACACCACTGCATTCCAGCCTGAGCAACAGGGTGACACCCCCCAATCAAAAAAAAATTATGACAAATAAGATACTGGGACATATGGGAATACTCTGCCCACTTATCTGGGTATTTCTGTGGAATAGATTATTAGACATTGAAATGGATCAAAGGTTATTATTACATACTTTAAGATATATAGTGTCTTCATTTCTTACGTTCCAATTTCAAGTCCGAATGTCTTCCAAAAAGAGGCCTCTGAAAGAATTCAATACTACTCCAAAAATCCCAGCAGGTTCTTGGCCTGACATTTTATAGATTCCTTAATTTATAGTGTATACACATTCAAATAAAACCAGCAAATACCTTAACTTTAGTATAGTTCATGTGAACTGGTCAGTTAACAGCGTTTATTAAGTGCCACCTTCTGCTAATACATGAAAGAAATGAAAATATTAAAAAGAAAGAAAATCTGGTTTCTGATCATAGGCCAAAGTACACAAAAATTTTATCTGTTGGAGATGGGACCAAGATGGCTGACATGAGGCAACTAAAGTAAGTTTCTCCTACAAAGTAAACCAAGATAGAGTTTCTTCAGCATCCAGAGAGAAACGGATCCAGCAGCAAGCCCCACAAGTCTCCAAAGGAGTGATAATAATCACTCAGAGCAAAGAAGAATAAAAAACCCCACCGACCTGGGCTGGAACTGGCCAGACTCATGCCTGCACCACCATAATCTACGACAGTGGAAAATGAGTGAGGGGAATTTAGGAGTTCTGTGCTCCTGCTGCAAACATGCAGGACCCCCTGAGCCTCATGGTACTCCAGTCCCTCACAGGAAACTGCCTGACTCACTGCCATGCTCTGCCAAGGAGTAGTGCAGGAAAAAAAGCAGTCCCAGCCACCATTTCACAGAAATTCAACTCTTGCAGGTGGAGCTGCTGATCTGGGCTTAGGGTAGAAAGGCGCCAAAGGCAAACTCCAAGGCTGGAAGCAGTTCCAGGCTGGGTGGCTTTCCTGAGAACACCTGAGGCCCTGAGGCCAACTGCACTTTGACATTCAGATCCCAGATTGCTTGAGGCCAAGGTGGGGGACAAGGGGGGGAGCAGTTGCCATAGCAAGTTCTCACTCCCTTGTGAACTCATCTGGGCCTGCTCTGCACAAGAGCATTACCCCAGTGGCCTGGTTCTCCCTCCTGTTCCCTGTTGGGACAGCCAAGAGTACACACTTGTGGGGTGTTTCAAGTCCTTTGCCCTGCAATACCCCAGAAGGCTTGAAATAGATACAGAACTTGGGAAATACCCAGAACCCTGCCCTTGGCTTAGGCTGAGGGGGCACTTCTTTGAGCAACACTCACCAAAGAGAAACCCTACAACCACCATCACAGATGACTTTCTTCTACAAGCACCACCTCCTGGCCTGAGGTCAACAGTACAGTCCACCAAATCAGATACAATACCTCAGCTTTGAGGTAAGCCTGATCCCAAATGCCAGCTAATAACACTTTCCAAGCTACTCTGGCCACTCAGGATGCCATGAGACAGTGCACGTACACAACACAGGGCTGTCACATCTGACAACTAAGAAACTTACCACACTAAGGCTATATATAACTAAGGGAGCCCTGCAATGCCTACGTCAGCCCCCTGCCAACTGCAAATAGGAAGAAATCTTCTGCCCAAATGTGAAGAAACCAGAAAAATATAATTCTGGCAATATGAAAAAACAGAGTTCTTTAAGACCGCCAAAAGACCACACCAACTCTTCAGCAACAAAACCTTGCCAAAATGAAATTTTTGAAATTCCAGGTTGATTTTAAAATTGTTCAATAAACTTCAGGAGAAAATTGAAAGTCAACATAAAGAATTAAAAAAAAAAAACACAAAACTATTCAGGACACGAATGAAAAATTCTCCAAAGAGATAGATACCTTAAAAAAAAAAAAAAAGCTGAAATTCTGGAAATGAAAGAAGCATTTAGGGAAGTAAATAATGCAGTGAAAGGTTTTAACAGTAGACTAGAAGAAGCAAAAGAAAGGCTCTCAGAACTTGAAGAGAACAAAGAACTTGGAACAAAGTCTCCAAGAAATGAGGGATTAAGTAAAACATCCAAACCTAAGAATCATAAGTGCTCCTGAGGAAGAAGAGAAAGCAACAGGTTTGGAAAACCAATATGAGGAATAACAGAGGAAAACTTCCTTTGCCTTGCCAGAGATCTAAATGATCAGATACAAGATGCCCAAAGAACTCCCAAAAGATTCATTGCCAAAAGGTTATCCCCAATGCACATAATCATCCAACTATGCAAAGTTAATGTAAAGGAAAGAATTTTAAGAGAAGTGATAAAAAAGCATCAAATAATTTACAAAGGCAGATCTAGCAGACTAACAGCAGCCTTCTCAGAAGAAATCCTACAAGCCAGAAGGGATTGGGGCCCCATCTTCAATCTCCTCAGAGAGAGTAATGGTCAGCCAAATATTTTGTAGCCTGCAAAACTAATTTTCATAAATGAAGAAGACATGAAGTCCTGCCAGACAAGCAAATGCTGATGGACTTTGTCACCACTAGACCAGCTCTATAAGAAATACAGAAAAGAGTTATAAATACTGACACAAAAGATCAAAACACAGCAGTAGAAAAACACTGAAATTAATTTAAAGGTATTCTGAAGAGATCATCTAAAATTCTAATAAATGAACTGAAAAGGAAAGCTAAAAAAAAAAGAAAAGAAAGAAAAACACTGGAAATCATAAAATTCACAGACTTTATGGAACACCAGCACAATAGAGAAAATAAATAAATAAAGCAACCAAGTAACAACCAGTATGATGAATAGAATAATACCATACATATCATTATTAACTTGGAACGTAAATGGTCTCAATGCTCCACTAAAAAGACAGAGACTGGCAGAATGGATTTAAAAAACACAACTCAAATACCCGCTGCCTTCAAGAGATCCATTTAACTCACAAAGACTTCTACAGATTCAAGGTAAAGGGGTGGGGAGAAATATTCCATGCACATGGAAACACCAAACTAGCAGGAATAGCCATTTTCACATCAGATAAAACAAACTTTAACAACAGCAAAAAAAAAAAAAAAAAAATCCTAAAAACACACACAAAGATGGCTATTAAATAATGATAAAGGGATCAACCCAACAAGAAGACATAACAATTTTAAATATATATGTGCCTAACACCAGAGCCCCAGCTTTTTAAAACAAATTCTACTAGACCTAAGAAAAGAGATAATTAGCAATACAATAATAGTGAGAAACGCCAACATTTCAATGACAGCAATAGACAGATTATCAAGGCAGAAAGTCAATAAGGAAACATTGGAGTTAAACAGGACTCTAGAGGAAATGGAACTAACAGATAGCTACTGACCACATTACCCCCTGAGAACTGGAATAAGGCAAAGATGCCCACTTTCACCACTACTATTCAACATAGTACTGGAAGTCTTAGCCAGAGCAATCAGGAAAGAAGAAGAAATAAAGGGTATCCCAATTGGAAAGGAGAAATCAAACTCTAGGCATAAGATTATATCTAAAGAACACTAAAAGACTATTCCAAAAGACTCCTGGACTTGATAAATGAATTAGGTAACATTTCAGGATACAAAATCAACACACACAAGTCAGTAGCACTGCTATACACCAACAGCGACCAAATTGAGACTCAAATAAAAAACTCAATTCCATTTACAACAGTGGCCAAAAAACTAAAATACCTAGGAATATATTTAACCAAGGAGGTGAAAGAGCTCTACGAGGGGAATTAACAGAACTCTGATGAAAGAAATTGCAGAGGAATGGGAGGGGTGAGAGATGGGATTAACAGTAGCAAATATCTGTCTGGGGACGGGGAAACACCTCTTATCAACAGGGTGCCTGAATGAAACATAATTGTATACCTAACCCTTAACTGTACCCCACAAAACCATAATAAAAAATATTAAAAAAAAAAAAAAAGAAATTGCAGAGGATACAAACAAGTGGAGAAATATCCTATGCTCATGGATTGGAAGAATTAATGTTATTAAAATGACCATTCTACCCAAAGTAACCTACAGATTCAATGCAATCTCTATCAAACTACCAACATTGTTTTTCACAGAATTAGAAAAAACAATTTTAAAATTCATATGGAACCAAAAAAAGCCAAAATAGCCAAAGCAAAAACAATAACTCCATTATTAAAAGTTAGGCAAGCATCTATAATACTGAGTGATCTATCACAGAAACAAAGAACTGAGTACTACATGTTCTCACTCATAAGTGGACCTTGAACAATTATCATAATATTATAAGAAAGGAATTGGCAGTAATGGGAAACTGCCAGAGGAGGGGGAGGCACACCTCATCAACAAGGGTACCTGCATAATGAGCATTTGTATACCTAACCCTGAATTGTGCCCCCCATATTTAAAATAAAAAAATTTTATAGTAGGTAAACAATCACAAACAGATATCTCAAAAGAAGATACACCAACAAAAAAAGTTGAACCTAAATACAGATGTATACTGTGTATTCAACTAAAATTTCTATGAAGGTAAGATATGGACTGAGCTTAGTTCTGGATAGATTATCGCCTTTTAACAGCTTATATTTGGTATCCTCTTAGTGATCCAAATTAAAAATAAAATAGACATGATATTGTTTAAAAAATTAAAAAATAAAAAAATTTGAAAAAAAGATATACAAATGGCCAACAAACTATGAAAAAATGCTCATTATCACTCATGATCAGGGAAATACAAATTAAAACCGCAATGAGATACCACCTTACACCAGTTAGGATGGCCATTAAAAATTTTTTATAAAATGGATGGATGTGGAGAAAAAGGAACACTTGTATACTGTTGGTGAGAGTAAATTACTACAACCTCTATTGAAAGCAGTATGGAGATTGCTCAAAGGACTAAGAGTAGATCTACCATTTGATCCAGCAATCCCACCACAAGGTATCCACTCTAAGGAACAGAGGTCGCTATATAAAAAAGACACCTGCACTCGCATGTTCACTGCAGCACAATTCACAATTGTAAAGATGTGGAATCAACCTAAATGCCCATCAACTAATTGGTGGATACATAAAAAAGAATGAAATCATGTCCTTTGCAGCAACATGAATGGAGCAGGAGATCTTCATCCTAAGTGAACTGACTCAGAAACAGGAAACCAAACACCACATGTTCTCACTCATTCGTGGGCACTAAACAGTCAAAAAGATGGAAATGATAGACACTGGAGACACCAATAAGAGGGTAGAGGGGTGGGGGCTAGGAATCAGAAACCACCTATGGGGCACAATGTTCATTATCTGGGGAATGGGCCACCTGAGACCCAATCCCTACCACCTCACAATATGTCCATGTAGCAAACATACATGTGTACCCCCCAATATAAAAATATTGTGACAGACTACACAAGTGTTATATACCGTTGTTGGTATTATTTTTATTATTATATGCTGTTGTTGGTATTATTATTATTATTAAATTTTGAAACTTAAACTTCCATAACAATTGTTTTGCATGAATGTCTAATATAATAAACATTTCAGTATTAAAAAAAGTTTTATCTGTTGAGAAGGTACATGCTCCAGTTCTGTGGCACTTTCTCGATTCCTGTAACCAGCTGAGCTGCCTCGCTCTGCAGGGGCCTTGAACATCTTTTTCTACTCATTTTGATGTTCCCATTCCCATCTCCCTCGAAACTTGGCATAAGCATCATTTCCTCAAAGAAGCATCTCTTGGCCGGGTGCGGTGGCTCACACCTGTAATCCCAGCACTTTGGGAAGTCGGGGAGGGAGGACTGCTTCAGCCCAGAAGTTGGAGACTAGCCTGGGCACATAGCAAGACTCCATTGCTACAAAACATAAGAAAATTAGCTGGGCATGATGGCATGGTCCCAGCTACTCAAGAGGTGGAGGCGGAAGGATCCCCTGAGTCCAGGAGGTTGAGGCTGCGGTAAATTGCGATGGTGCCACTGCACTCCAGCCTGGGTGACAGTGAGACCTGACTCAAAAAAAAAAAAAAAAAAAAAAGCCTCCAGTCTGGGTCAGGCTCCTCATTACATGTTCTCCCAACACTCTTTTCCTTCAGAGAACTTTGTCATTATAAGCTCATTAGACGGAGTATATTATTAACAACGATCTTCCTCACTAACCTGTAACTTCCAAAAGACCAGGGACTAAGTCTGTGTTTGTTTTTATTAACATTCTACCCATGATGTCTAAGTAACTGGCTTACAGTTGAAACTCAATAAATACTGAGGGAGAGAGAGAGAGAACAGAAGGAATAGATATGAATATATTACTTCCAAGAGATTTAGGCAAACGTAAATATTTCTTCTGACTACAGATCTATAATAGATATAATAGGATATTTAAGTTTTCAGTCTTTACAAAAGTAATAATACCATCAAAAGAAATTTTGAAAGTGAAAAATTCATCCTTGTATCAACTACCCTAAGAGAACAGCTATTTTTTTTGCTTTTCTAATCTTTGTCCAAATGCATATTTTTATAAAATATAATTACTCATGATATTAAGAGACTAGAACTGGAAACAAAATTTTATGTGACAGTGTTTTCCTGTAGAAAAAGTTATCATTGATATAAAAACAAACATAAAAATAATTATTATAACTTTCAAGGCTAGTCAATAGGAAATGAAATTGTAAGTGCGTGATTTGAACATACTGTATACTCACATTCTGGAATCTGGGTATAGTATTACACACCTGTTTTTGTAAGTTAGGCGAACAGTTCTTGTACCTTCACATTTTCCAGGCTGCTGTTCTTTGGAAGCCTGTTCCCACTTAGAAATAATGTCACAAATCTAGAAGGGAAGTGGAAAACTGAGATTTACAGGACTTTCCAAATCATTTTTGGAAGACCAGTGTGTCTGTAGATGGAACACTGCAATGAATAGGATCACACCAAATGTACTGGAGCTTTGTGTTTTCAGATTCTGTGCAGCTGAGTTGAGATTTCATTATAAATTGCTCTTTGGTCCACTTATCCTTCTGGACACACATTAACTTTGGACTGTGGCCATGCATGCATTTTTAGTCAAAAAGGAATCTTAATGAAGGAATGCATGAAATTGGAAACAAGAAGATTCCTGAAATTTTTTCCTGATTAGGTCATTGAAGAAGCCACTTTTCCACTTTCGGAGTTTATAAAGATGGGAATAACTGAAGTCATATCAGAGACATCTGAACTATAGTATAAGGAAAGGGTCTACACCCAGTTCTAGTTATTTGGTTTTGGGTAAATAATTTTCCTCTCTAGGCCTGTTTCCTCATTTACAAAATAAGTAAATTGTTTCTCTAAGGTCCCTGGTGGTTCTATAAATCTATATTTCTAATGGTTGCCATCATTAAATGGAAACTTCATGAAACTTATTGAACTATGATCTGGAAAAGATTTTTTTTAAATGCCCCTTTCTTTGTTTCCACAAGTGCCTTTTGTACACATTTTTCCAAGTTCAGTTCAGCCTTCCCTAATTCCCGATGCTGTACTTAATCCCTTCCTCTGTGAAAAGTTCACAGCACTCTCACCACACTTATCATTTTCAACCCTATTTTAAGTTTATCAGTGTGTAAGGTTGTTCTTCCCTATGTAAATCTGAAGTTCACCGCTGGTAGGGACTATTTCTGGTCCTTTTGTATTTCCCATAGGAGTAGTCCAGCCAGCCTTTTAGCTCAGGAAATATTGCTGATTAAGTGGAAAAAAAAAAAAAAAAAGGAAAGCCATTTTATTAGCACTTCTATACCTCTACCCTTATCAAACTAATATTTGTTTATTTTAAAGGTATAATTATTACCATGATTTATTTTTTCCTCTCTTTAACATGGAATACATGTGTGTAGACATTGTATATTGAGAATGCTATGGCTTTAACAAAGTTTTGTGATTTTTTTTTTAAACTTGTGGCGTTTAGACAGCTTAAAGTTTTTGAAAACTTCTGAACTAAACTTCACACAAAGACTAAAGAGTAGCTTCTTTGATGTTTGCTGGGTTTGGCTGCTTTCACCTTGATATTTCCTTGAAGACAATGCTCTAAATCTCTGCCAGAGGGATCGTCAGTGAACAGTGCAAATCCAGACTGTGCTGGCTTCCTCATTCCAGTGTCCTGGTTCAAAGTATTCAAAAATTCTTCCACTGTGGTGGATGCATCAAACCCAACTACCTAGACAGAAATAACAAAGTAGTCCTCTTAATAAGAAATACGTAATTTCAGACTGAGACTTCAAGGGTGAAATGGGGCATAGTTGATGCAAGATTAATAATAACATATATTTCTCTAGGTGCTCTAACATTTTCCCCAAAACTCTACTGGAGAAAATGAACACAGTTAACTCAGTAGTCAGCTTGCTGTAAGAACTCAGAAACCTCAGCTTCAGCCAACAGACATGAATCCAAAATAGAATGATCATTTGAAAGCTATAAACATCTTGCAAAGATATGACACTTACTCATTAGAAGCAAACCAAGAACTATAGAACAATATGCAATTCTTAGGTAAATGAAAGGAAATAAACAAAAATTGCACTTAAATAAATGAACAATTTTATGTATTTAATGTTTCTTTCTTTCTTTTTTTTTGAGTTGGAGTCTCACTCTGTTGCCCAGACTGGAGTGCAGTGGCCGCTCCCGGCCACCGCAGCCTCGACCTGCTGGGCTCCGGCGATCCTTCCGCCTCAGCCTTCCAAGTAGCTGGAATACAGGTGCGCGCTACCACGCCCGGCTGATTTTTTGATTTATTATAGAGATGAGGTTTCGCCAAGTTGCCCAGGTGGGTCTCGAACCCGCGGGCTCAGGCAATCCACTCACCGCAGCCGCCCAAAGACGCGGGATTACAGGCTGAGCCACTGAGCCCGGCTATGTTTCTTTCTTTCTTTCTTTCCTTTTTTTTTCTTTAAGAAAGCAGAATTTATTGAGAGGACAGAAAAACTCTCACAGTGGGAGGGGACCCGAAGGGGTTGCCCAAGTTTGTTCCTTTTTTTTTTTTTTTTTTTGAGTTGGAGTCTCACTCTGTCGCCCAGACTGGAGTGCATGGCCGCTCCCACCTAATTTTTTGATTTATTGTAGAGATGAGGTCTCGCCAAGTTGCCCAGGTGGGTCTCGAACCCGTGGGTTCAGGCAGTCCACTCACCTCAGCCTCCCAAAGGCGCGGGATTACAGGTCTTTAACAGACAGTTAAGTATCTGAATTCTGTGATAAAAGGGTAATGGCTACAAAGACTAGCTTGGGAATATGTTTGCTTCAGTTAGTAAGCGAGCATCTGGATCTGAAAATTGGGAGGACCCGGGACCCAGAGATGTTTCCCCAGACAATTTCTGAGATTTTAAAAGACACTAAAATTGTCACACCCAATGTTAGTAATTATTTCCACACCTAGCAGGTACACTGATGGTGAAAAACCCAAACCAAAGCATTTTTTATTTTCTCCAACAGAATTATAACAGCAGTGAAACCCATCCTTTTTCTAACTTAGTACAGATGTGTTCTTCATATGAATCCTTTCAAGCAAAACTGTTTCAAAACTCAGCTGTTTTTTGGGAGGCGGAGGCGAGAGGATTGCCTGAGCAACCTCGCGAGACTTCATCTCTACGATAAAAATAAAAAATTAGCTGGGCATGGTGGTGTGTGCCTGTGGTTCCGGCTACTTGGGAGGCTGAGGCAAAAGGACTGTCTGAGTCCAGCAGATCGAGGCTGTGGTGGCCGTGATCATGCCACTGCACTCCAGCCTGGGACAGAGTGAGACTCTGACTCAAAAATAAATAAATAAAAACTCAGCTGTGTTGACAGAAGATCTAACATATTTGCATGTTTATCACTGCCAGGGGCTGACGAGGGTACACAGCCAGCCTCACCTGCCCATTCTACAGAGGTTATCCATGGGATTCTCAGCACCGCATGTTTTCATGGGCAAAAACGCTAACCTACCTGATAAATTCCATTCATGAAGTGCACTGGTATACTGAAGGGCAAAGAATGATGATATGGGTTTCGCAGAAGGGTCGAAAGAATTTCCATCCTTGAGGGTCTCACTTCTCGGTCTCCGTTCTGTTGCGTTCTTTCCACACAGCGCTGGCAGTAAATGGCATATTTTCCAAATTCTGTCCTGGAACACAAAACTTAAGATAAAATCTAAAAATAAATTTAATTGACAACCTAATATATGCAAACATTAAGACGGCCTTCCTGGGACATTATTACAATGTATTCTGCTTATTTTGACAGTAACTTCTTTTTGAATGATAATATTAAACTGCTGTTAACTTTTCTCAAATTCCAATTTCTTTATTTTTTGTAACTGACTCACTCAAAGGTCCCCACAAACATTCTTCATCTTTATTATCTTACAGTCACAAACTGAATTTAAAGTGACCAGTCATATAGTCAATATATAGTGATTTAATATTGATAAATTAAAAAAACCCATTGCATGAAGAATTGTATAGGGTAAAATAAAACATAATGCAGCAGAGATTTCTTTTGAAAAACATGAAGGTGAATGCTTGACTGCTAAACATGTCTTCAAACAAAAATAAAAATATAGTCTCCTTCCTTACCCTATAAAACACTGCACTTGTTAAAAAATGATAAGCATTAAACAGACCACTAGAGCAAATAAACGTGAAAATTGGATAGAGATTCCAATCTTGTTCTTGTTTGTTACATGTAAGCTTTGTTCTATGTATGAAGGCATATTGATGACACCTCTAAACATATTTGTATTCGAGTGCCATGTAGGCAGACCCTAAAACGTGACCCTCTGTCTGGGGACGCCTCAGTGACAGCAATTGAAATCACATGACTTAGATCACAGAGGCCCCCAAATGTATTATGAGCTGCTGAGTATTTATCTGCGTCCAAGTAGGTTTTTTGTTTCACTGTTTGTTTGTGTTAGTCCCAGAGTCTATGTAAGCAACCTAACGGAAACAGCTTCGCAGACAAAATGACCCTGGATCCCAGCATAAGAAAGTCCTTCTGCAAGTTGGATTGTAAATGTCTTTTTAAGGGAGTAAGAATTCTGAAGTAATTAAAATACATACAATTATACAAGGAGGAAGATTTCCACATAAAAGAGCTCAATGTGGAGAAAAGCAGTAGAAGAGAAAACTGAGGAAACAAATTAGTTGTTCTTACTAAATGAATGCCACCCACCAATGCTAAGTCATTCATACTTGAAATGCACAGACTTTTCACTTAAAAATATTCTTTGTCAGTTTTTCAAACTTTAACTGTAATCTTCCTTGAGAGATTTAACATAACAAAGGAAATCCTCTCCCAGCGCCACATAAATGACAACCAAAGCCTTCCTGATCAGTACTGTTTTCACACAACTTTCTGAAAATGCACCTGGCAGCGATTAAATACTTGGGGTCTGCTGTAGACTTTCGGAGGCCGCATAAACGGCTCAGCAGGCTGGTTTTCTGCACACCTGGAATCTGCGTTCCTCTTGAGGTGAAGCCTGAGGAGCCACAGGAAAGGATGATGGGGAAGGAAGAGCCCAACGCAGAGTGCCAAGAGCTGCCAGCCCTGGGCAAAGAGAAGCACCATGGGTTAGACACCTGCCAGTCGGAGATGCACGCCAGAATGAGCGTGACCTACAGAGGTTGGGAGAGCAACGGGTTGATCGTCTCCTTTAACCCCAAAATGCATTGCTTCTTCCAAATATCCAAGATCTGTTTAGAGCATTTATAATACAATAACAACAACAACAAAAACCAACCAACCAAACAAACAAAATACTCTGGGCTGGGCACTGTGGTTCATGCCTGTAATCCCAGCATTTTGGGAGGCTGAGGTGGCAGAAATGGTTGAGCCCAGGAGTTCAAGACTAGCCTGGGCAACACAGTGAGACCTCATCTCCACACAAAATAAAAAAATTAGCTGGGCATAATGGTATGTGCCTGTAGTTCCAGCTACTTGGAAGTCTGAGGAAGAAGGATTGCCTGAGCTCAGGAGGTTGAGGTTGCAATGAGCTACGATGGTGCCACTGCACTCCAGGCAGGTTGGGCAATATAGTAAGACCCTAACTCAAAAACAAAACAAAGCATAAATTCTACATTGGGTCAGATCCACAACCCATCTAGTAGCGTAAATGACTGTCTACAACTGAGGTAGCTATGGTGATCCTTTTTGACATCGCGCTCAAAGATTAGGTTCTTTTGTATATTTACTTATTTACTTATATTTATTGAAACATAAATAAAAGTTTTTGGAAAGGCAAGCAGCAAAATAGTAAAAAGTCATATGCCCAAACCAAAACCAACCTGCCTATACATACATACATGTATAAGGGACACATATAAATAAGGGACAAGTATCAACATACTAACAGAGGTTATCTTTAGATAACAGGATTACATGTGATTTTTATTTTTCCTTTGTTCTATTCTGTATTTTCCTTTTTCATTAAGCAAGTATAACTTGTTTTTTCTTTTTTTTTTTTGAGTCAGAGGTTCACTCTGTCACGCAAGCTGCAGCAGTGGCACACTCACAGCCACCGCAGCCTCAAACTGCTGGGCTCAGGTAACCCTTCTGCCTCAGCCTTCCAAATAGTAGGAATGACAGGCATACACCACCATACCCAGATAATTTTAAAAATTTATTTATTGTAGAGACAAGGTCTCACCAAGTTGCCCAGTCTGGTCTCAAACCCCTGGATTCAGGCAACCCTCTTTCCTTGGCCTCCCAAAATGCTAGGGTTATCGGCATGAGCCACCATGCCTGGCCAACTTCAGTCATTTTTTAAATGTTGTATTAAAAAGAGGGGGAAACTGGCACTGCCCCCGCCCTTGAGGAACCTACAGTCTAGCAGGAGACAGTTACATTCTCAAATAGGAAATGGCAATAAAACATAGTAATTCCATTTATGTTTTAAAAGTATAACCCAATGGAAGGACTAACTTCTGGGGGAGACAGGAAAGGATTTCCAGGGAATATGTTGCTTGGGCTGGACCATAAAGTCTGCCTGAGGGAAGGAGGAGGGGGGATCCAGGCAACAGGAGTACTGCCGGGTGCAAGGTGAGGGATATCGCAAAGGCAGGGGTGCCTGACAAATGGGAGCGTCTATTCATTCACTGCATGCTGGAGGCAGGAAGTGGAGAAAGGGGAGGCCGGTGGGCCAGGTTGTGAAGTGCTCTTGATGTGTGTGAAGTCGAAACTTCTGGACCCCTCTTGGGCACAGGTCCCATCCAAGGCCCTGCGCGAAGGGCCCTGTCAGCTGTGTCTACATGGCCCTATGTTTTTCAAAGTGTGCAAAAGTAATATATTGTTACTCTTTTTCTTAAAGAGCATGGTATGAGCTTCAAGTATCACAACACCTGGCTCCAACCCTGAGAGTCCTTTACGCTAGGGTAAGGAATTTCTGATCTATCCTGTGGTTAACACGGTGAATACACAAACATGAAAACAGGCACTCATTAAAGACTACATAAATGACTAAAAAGCACTCTATAATATATTCAGCTGGACTTACTAGTAATTAAGGAAATGTACCCTAAATCAATAGTGAAATATCACTTTTTACCTGGGAATGAATAACTAATTAATTAATTAATTGAGTTGGAGTCTCACTCTGCCGCCCAGGCTGTACTGCAGTGGCACACTCACAGGCACCATAGCCTCAACCTGCTGGACTCAGGGGAACCTTCTGCCTCAGCCTCCCAAGTAGCTGGAACTACAGGCACATGCCACCATACCTGGATAATTTTTTGATTTATTGTAGAGATGAGGTCTGATCAAGTTGCCCAGGTTGGTCTCGAACCCCTGGACTCAGGCAATTCTCTTGCCTCTGCCTCCCAAAGTGCTGGAATTACAGGCATGAGCCACTGTACCAGGCTTTTACCTGGGAAGAATTTACAAGAATTACACTGAATATTGTTGAAGAAATAGGAATATTCTAGAAATGGATTCAAAGGAATTTACTGGAACTGCACACAAGATTTAGGCTCAAAGATGTCTATTGCAGAGGTATTTGTTATAGAAAAAAATGATTGTGAAAACCTAAATGTATATAATTGATGTGGTATACACATTAATGTTTTGAAGAATGTTAAAGGATATAGGGGAAATGGTTATGTTCTATAGCCTAAAAAGGTAATATGTATACTGTAACTCCAGTAAGATGAAAAACTGAGTGTGCACACATACACATATATACATTTATATATAAACATATAAATAAATCAGAAGGGGCTGGGTGTGGTAGCTTAATTTGTAATCTGAGCACTCTAGGAGGCCAAGGAGGGAAGATCTCTCGAGGACAGGAGTTTGGGAACAAGTCTGGGCAATACAGCAAGATTCTGTCTCTACAAAAATAAATTTTTAAATCAGGCTGGGCACGGTGGCTCATGCCTGAAATCCCAGCACTTTGGAAGGTCAAGATGGGCGGACTGCTTGAGTCCAGAAGTCCGAGACCCGTCTAGGAAACAGCGAAACTTCATCTCTACAAAAAAAAAAAAAGTTTGTTTGTTTTTAAATTAGTCAAGCATTGTGGTGAATGCCTGTAGTCCCAGCTACTCAGGATTCTGAGGTGGAAGGATTGCCTGAGCCCAGGAGGTGGAGGCTGCTCTGAGCCATGATCATTGTGACTGTGCCACTACACTCCAGCCTGGGTGACAGAGCAAGACCAAAACGATATGCATCAAAACATTAATGACCATTGTTCCCTTCACACTTTCTGTATTTCCCAAATGTCTATGTGGAATGTGTATCATTCTATGATGAGAAAAACATCACTTTAAATTGCGTGTATTAATATATACCTGCAATGGTCCTGGTTGATTCTGCGGCTGTCTTCGTCTTGTCTGTTTAATAAGCTGACAGCAAATTTCATTCTGTAGCTCAGGATGTGTCAGACAGATTTGCAAAGCACTCTGGGCTAGAGATATGTGGTAATCAATCGCGGGGGAGTCAACTGCAGCATTTATAAAAAGCTGGCAGGTCTGAATTAAACAAAAAAAATGTATTCAAGGTGAGAAATGATTAGATTCATTCTCCATGAATTACACTGATTCTCTTTTCAACAATAGTTTTTGTTTAAAATGATGGGAAAAGATATATTATGATAACACTAATCAAAAGAAATCTGGAGGGGCTACAATAATAGCAGACAAAATACCTTTCAGAGCAACGAATTCTGCTGAAGGTAAAAAGGGTCATTTTATAATATAAAGGGGTTAGTTAGTTCATCTAGAGGACACAGCAATCTTAAACATATATGTACTTAATAACAGAGCTTCAAGGTACAAATTAATCTTATTCAGTATATATTTTTCATTTTAGCCAATGCATTCCTCATTTGTAAAAGTTCAATTTCGGTCTTTTTAATATCTTCTATTACTCTCCTTAAAATGCTCGTACACTCCTCTACCTTCCTGAACAAATGAAGTATGGTAGCTAGTCTCCAAAATGGCCCTTAATGATCTCTACCCCCCTGATCTTCAGACCTTTAGGCAGTCCCCTTCCATATTGTACCAGGGTTGGTCTCTGTGACTAGTAGAATGTGGCATGCCATTTCTGAGATTTGGTTATAAAAAACAATGTGGCTTCCATCCTAGTCTCTCTTCTTCCCTCTTAGGTACTTGCTCTAGGGGAAGGCAGTTGCCATGTCTGGAGCCATCAGTTGGAGAGACCCATTTGTGATGCATGGAGGCTTCTTAACAACAGCCACATCAGAGAGTCTGGAATCCTCCTGCACCAGTCAAACCTTCAGATGACAGCTGCCCCACTAATGGTCACTTCATGAGACCTTGAGCCAGAACCACCCAGCTAAACTGTTTCCAGATTCCTGATCCTCTAAAACTGTGTGAAATACTAAATATTTGTTGTTGTAAGCCACTCAGTGTTGGAAAAATGTTAAGAAATAATAGACAATACACAGAAATGTCCATGTCTACCATCATTTCTATTATTTCTAAGGATTTTTCTATGATGGCATTTTCTCATCATCTGTGTCATACTTAACTCGATTCTCTGTATAACTGGTGATGGTTGACTGGATGCAGATGTTGTGAACTTTCTTTTTTTTTTTTTTAGATTACAAAATATAGTTTATTTAAAAGTAAATGAGAGAGAGAGAGAGAGAAGATTCACCTCCACAAGGTAGGGGAGGGGAACATTGTGAACTTTCTATTGCTGGGTGTTAAGTTCTTTTGTATTTTTAAAAATATTTTTGAACTTCATTCTGAGACATAGTTAAATTACTTGTTAACAGTTTGCTTCTTTCAAGTTCTCTTAGGGTGGACCAGAAGAGCCTTTAGGGTAGGACTATCTGGGGTCCATTACTGAGGCAATAACTTTCTGAGTACTCGATGTCATGGCCAATGTGGCAGGAGATCTTTCCATTCTAGATGATGGGGAAATGAACTATTTCCAGCTGTGTGAACTCCAGGAATTTCTTTGCCTATTCCTTTCCGGTAGTTCTTTCCCCAGTCTCAGGTAGTTCATTCTCTCTCTCTCTCCCTCTCTCCTCCTCTCTCTCACATGGACCAGTTCTTAGATAAACACTGGAGGCAAACACTCTGCAGGTCTTTGGAGCTCTCTTTCTCCCTCTCTGATTGAATAAATATCAGAAATATTTTCTCTCTCTCCTCAGCCCTGTGAATTCTAACTGCCTTGGACTTCTCAAATTCTGAACTTTGTCTCGGCAACTCAGGAAGACTGCAGGCTCTATTTGGGGCTCCCTCCCTGCACTGCAGTCTTGAAACTCTCTCTAGACATTAAGTTGCAGCAATCCCAGGGCTTACTTCCTCTGTTTTCCCAAAACTCTGTCCTGCACTGCCTATGTTCAATGGCTGGAAACCACTGGCATTACGGGTAAATCCAGTCCCCACTGCTCCATCGAGTTCAAAAGAAGAAATTCTTCCTTCTATCTTCTACTGGTTGTTTGTACATATACAAACTTTCTGTTTCTGCTTGTTTATTTTATATCTCTCTTATACAGTTTTATTTTTGTTTGTAATGGTTTTTTAATTTGTTTGCTTGGGTTTTTTAGGTATACAGTCACAACATCTGTAAATATTTTCATTTATTGTCTAATTATACAGGTTAGTTCTCTAATAAAATGTTAAATAATAATGATAAACTTTACATAATTTATACTTTAATTAAAAAGTTTTAAAAATTATACTGGGGAACATTCTTGTCTTATTCCTCACCTTACTGGAAACATTTCTAACATTTCTCCATAAAGCATATGTGCTTTAAGCTAAGACAAAAAAATTGTGTCATGTTAAGGAAGTATCTACCCATTGCTATTTTATGAATGCTGAATTTGTTAAATACCTTTCAACATCTATAAAGAAGATTATCTAACTAATAATAAGCAATATTAATAGCTATTATAATATTTGACCATTCTTGATTTTCTAGAATAAATTCCTTAGTCATGATTTATTTTTCCATTTAAAAAATTATATTGATACATAATAGTTGTATATATTTGTGAAGCAAATGACTTTTTTGATACAAGTAAACAACACAAAATGATCAAATTAATCAGGATACTCATCACCTCAAACATTTATCATTTCTTTGTGTTGGAAACATCAACATCTTTTCTTCTAGCTATCTTGAAATAAACCATAAAGTTTTGTCAACCATAGTTGGCCTAACGTGCTGTTGAACACTAGAACTTATTCCTTCTCTCTACCTATATTTTGTACCTACTAACTAATCTCTCTTCAACTCCCTTCTCCTTCCCCTTCCCAGTCTCTAGTAACCCACATTTTATTCTCTGACTCCACGGGATTCACTTTTGTCTTTTTGTACCTGGCTTATATCATTTAACATATGTCCTCCTGTTCCGTCCAAGTTACTTAAAATGACAGGATTTCATTTTCCCTAGTGGCTGAATAATATTCCATTTTGTGTGTGTGTGTGTGTGTGTGTCACAATTTCTTTATTCATTTATCCATTGATGGACACACGTTGATTCCATATCTTGGCTATTGTGAATAGTGTAGCAATAAACATGCGGGTGTGGATATCTCTCTGATATATGGTTTCTTTCCTTTTGGATATACACCCAGCAGTGGGATGGCTGGATCACACAGGAGTCGGCCGGGGAACCTCCACACTGTTTTCCAAAGTTGTTTTACTGATTTGCATTCCCACCAACAGTGTATGAGTGTTCCCTTTTCTCGGCACCTTTACCAGCATGTTATTTTCCGTCTTTTTCATAAAAGCCATTCTAACAGGTGTGAAGTAATCTCTCATTGTGCTTTTTATTTGCATTTCCCTGATGATTAGTGATGCTGAGCATTTTTTCATAAAACTGATGACCATTTGTATGCCTTCTTTTGAGAAATGTCTATTGACATCTTTTGCCCATTTTTTAATCAGATGTGTTTTTTGTTTGCTATTGAGTTGCTTGCATGAGTTAATGTTCTTTTGAGACTAGATTTTGATTGCTAATATTTTATTATTTTTTCATAAGATGTCCTCTATTTTGTACAGTCTTTGCTGGGGTTTGGTATCACAGTAATACATATCTCACAAAGAATACGGTGATCAATGAGTGAGGACTAGTTTCTAAATAGTGCCAAGTCTGGAAATGGGAAAATAAAACAAAATTGGCCATGTGTTGACAACTGTGGCCTGAGTGATGGGTACCTTGGACCTCATTATCATATTCTTTCTAGTCTTACATGTGTTGGAAATTTTCCAAAAGAAGAAAAAAAATTTTGGAAAATGTCTTTCTTTGTCTATGATTTGGGACCATTGAAATGATCTACATATAAACTTTGGTTAATTCTCTTATTTAGATTTTTATTTTCATGTGATATCAATTTTTGTCATTTTTTAAAATAAAATTGATCACCACATCCAGATTTTCAAATATATTTGCATAGTCTTTCTTGTTTTATGTAGTCTGTAGGTAGATTTTTTTTTTTTTTTTTCTTTTGAATCCGAGTATCACTCTGTTGTCCAGGCTGGAGTGCAGTAACACAATCATGCTACTGTAGCCTCGACCTGCTGGGCTAAGATGATCCTTCTGCCTCAGGCTTCCAAGTCACTGGGACCATAGGCGTGTACCAGCATGCCCAGTTAATTTTTTAATTAATTGTAGAGATTAGGTCTTGGTCTTGCCATGTTGCCCAGGCTGCTTTCAAACTTCTGGGCTCAGCCAATCCTCTTGCCTCTGCCTCCCAAAGTGCTGGGATTACAGACGTGAGCCCTGCATCTGGCCTTACAGGTAGGTTTTTTAAAAAAAATTTCATTATAGGAATTTTAAAAATGAACAAAAGTAGAGAGACCAGTATAATGATCACCCATCTATCCATTACCCAGTGTCAATAATTCTCAGCACTTTGCCAAAATTGTTTCATTTACCACCTCCTCACCTCCACTTTTTTGGGAGCATTTTAACATGTATCATGTTACTTTAGGAATACATACTTCAGGCTGGATATCCAATTATTAAATACTTTTTTCCATACCCATCATGCCATCATCAGAACCCATAAATTTTTTTTGTTGTTGTTTTGTTTTGGAGTCTCACTCTGTCACCCAGACTGGAGTGCAGTGGCTGCTCCCGGCCACCACAGCCTCTACCTGCTGGGCTCCGGCGATCCTTCCGCCTCAGCCTTCCAAGTAGCCGGAATTACAGGCGCGCGCTACCACGCCCGGCTGATTTTTTGATTTATTGTAGAGATGAGGTCTCGCTGCCCAGGCGGGTCTCGAACCTGCGGGCCCAGGCAATCCACTCACCTCAGCCTCCCAAAGGCGCGGGATTACAGGCTGAGCCACCGACAATAATTTCATAATATTATCCCATAAACAAAAGAATTTTTTTTTTGAGATGGGAGGAATGTAGGCAAGAAGAAGCCTAAAGAAAGGAAGGGATTGGTGCTCAAAGAAACAAGGGAAAAATAAAGTACCAAGATCCTGGTGTGGAAACAAGACTTGAAGCCATAGAAAGTTCATGTCCTGAGACTGGAGGAGTGGAAGAGAAAACAGATGGAAGACTGTGTGTTGAGGAAAGGGATACAAAGTTGACGTGTCTGACGTCTTCTAACTTTCTCATTGAAATAGAAAGTAAGTTTCTCAATTGTATTACTAAGTAGGAAGTTTGAAGGGGGTGTGACTAATGACAAACAAAAAGACAGACAGTTAGCCATGAGGGAATGAAAACCACGGATTTATACTGGCTCCAGGCTACATGGTGGTTTGAAGTTCTCCAACAGTGCCCATCTGGTTATCCTGGGAATGGACAACATGGCATTGATCTAGCTTGGGATCTGGCTGAAAAGTGCAGAGAAGTATGGGCTCCAAGGAACTATGAGTGGAATAAGAGTAAACCGGTCTGGATAATGAAGGAAGAGCCAAGAGGCAGTTATCATGATCTCAAAGAAAACACATGGCTCAGAACAAAAGTCTTAGAGATAACAAAAAGATAGAAGAGTTAAAAAAAATAAGGCAGGGCACGGTGGCTCAAGCCTGTAATCCCAGCACTTTGGGAGGCCGAGGCAAGAGGATTGCCTGAGCCCAGGGGTTTGAGACCAGTCTGGGCAACTTGGTGAGAGCTCGTTTCTACAATAAATCCAAAAATTAGCTGGGCGTGGTAGTGCATGCCTGTAGTTCCAGCTATTTGGAAGGCTGAGGCGGAAGGATCTCCTGAGCCCAGTAGGTCATTGCTGGGGTAGCTGTGAGCGAGCCACTGCACTCCAGCCTGGGCGACAGAGTGAGGCTCTGACTCAAATAAATAAATAAATAACCAAATAAATAAATAAATAAAAGAGAGGTGGAGGTAAGAGGATTGTCTGAGCCCAGGAGTTGGAGACCAGCCCAGGCAACTTGGGGAGACCTCATTTCTACAATAAATAAAAAAATTAGCTGGGTGTGGTGGCATGCACTTGTGATTCCAGCTACTTGGAAAGCTGAGGCAGAAGGATCACATGAGCACAGCAGGTACAGGCTGTGGTAGCCATAATTGTGCCACTGCACTCCAGCCTGTATGACAGAGTAAGACTCTGACTCAAAAAGAAAAAGAAAAAGAAAGGAGCTTGTGGACTAGGATGATGGTTAAAGAAAGAGATATAAGAATGTAAGCTTTTAGTGGGAGCATACTTATACAGAATGGCAAAGTCAGGTGTGGACATGAAAAACGAAGAGGTGAAGTAGACTAAAGGTGAAGCTACTGGAATTAAGAAGGTCAAAACTCTTAAAACCATGGCATTGCTGAGTGAAGTGATCATATCGCCATTTGCAAGATTTAGCATAGAGAGAAAGAAAATGAGATGGGAGCCAAAATCCTTCATGACATTTGAGGAGTTACCAGAAGGCAACCGATGACAGAACTGGGAGGATAAAGAGTGACAGAGGGCGGGCTCGGTGGCTCAGCCTGTAATCCCGCGCTTTGGGAGGCCAAGGTGAGTGAATGGCCTGAGCCTGCGGGTTCGAGACCCACCTGGTCAACTTGGTGAAACCTCATCTCTACAATAAATCAAAAAATCAGCCGGGCATGGTAGCGCGTGCCTGTAATTCCGGCTACTCGGAAGACTGAGGCAGAAGGATCGCCGGAGCCCAGCAGGTCGAGGCTGCAGTGGCCGGGAGTGGCCACTGCACTCCAGTCTGGGCGACAGAGTGAGACTCCAACTCAAAAAAAAAAAAGAGTGACAGAGGTGAATGACAAGTTTCAAGTGGTCAGAGATTTCTGATAGAGGTTGAGGAACAAGAAATTTGAGAGTTGCTTTGGAAAGTATAGAGAGTACTGACCCCTCTCCCAACACTGAGTCTGAGGTGATGTGAAAATCTTTCCCTTTGAGAAGGTAAAGGGGAAATGATTATTCTGTTTCATATTGCCCAAACCATACATAGTTTATTTCTGTAAATCCCAAATCTTCACTCTGAAAGCATCTTAAATTTACCTGACTTTATTCTATAGATTCTCTTTCTTCCTTTCTTTTTCTTTTTCTTTTTCTTTTTTTTTTTTGACTTGGAGTCTTACTTTGTTACCCAGGCTGGGGTGCAGTGGCATGCTCATGGCCACTGTAGCCCTAACCTGCTGGGCTCAGGCGATCCTTCCGCTTCAGCCTTCCAAGTAGCTGGAATCATAGGCGTGTGCCACCACACCCTGTTAATTTTTTGATTTATTGTAGAGACAAAGTCTCAGTAAGTTGCCCAGGCTGCTCTCGAATCCCTGGGCTCAGCAATCCTCTTGTCTCCATCTTCCAAAGTGCTGGGATTATAGGCGTGAGCCACCGTGCCTGGCTGGATTTTCTTAATATTTTTCATTTTCTTGGGGAGAGTAAAACTTTGTAACCCAAATTATTTTTTCCTATTAAATTACAGTGTTTAACAACATATAATTATGTTACCTTAAACAATTTAATGGCTTCCGTCTGTAGAGCTTCCGATGGCAGTGTTGTCAGAGGAGAAATGATTCCTTCTTTGCTGTGACACAAAGTGGGGTGTCTCCATATCTGAGAGGCTAAATACAGAATAAAATATTAGCAGAAAACTGAACAATCCACTTATTTTGGCCTCCCATTAAATTAGCCCTATGGAGCTTAGCTTATTCAGGCCTGGTTCACAACTGAAGTCACAAAGGTCAGGAAAAACCTTCAACGACATTATTTTATTTTGGTTTTGGGGCTATTGGGATTCTTATGTTCCTGTTTTGGAATCTAGAAGAGCCGAGTACTAACTTACTAGGCTGCAACAAGTCCATCAGGACACTATCATATTGCTTAAATGTGCTCAAGACAGCTGACCTAGGGAGAGAGATGTCACTACAGGAGGAGCTGAGGAAAGATCTAGAGAGGAAAAGTCAAAGTAGGAAGAGATACAAAGACAAGGAGGAACCAGAAGTCATTTCCAAAATCAAAATCTATTATATTCCTGTGAATACGGCAAATAAAATGTGGTTCCTGTTAGTATGTAAAAAAAGCATAGGAAGAAGATAAATTCTCAATGAGGAAACCTTAGCGATAACAAATTGATTTCAAGCTGGGAGCCGTGTCTCATGCCTGTACTCCCAGCACTTTGGGAGGCGGAGGCGAGAAGACTGCCTGAGCCCAGGGGTTCAAGCCCAGCCTGGGCAATTTGGCAAGACCTCATCTCTACAATAAATCAAAAAATTAGCCAGGTATGGTGATGCATGCCTGTAGCTCAGCTACTTGGAAGGCTGAGGCAGAAGGATCACCTGAACCCAGCAGGTCAAAGCTATGGTGGCCGTGAGTATGCCCCATACTCCAGCCTGGGTGACAGAGTAAGACTTCGTTTCAAAAAAATCCAAAAAAAATTCAAATGCTATAAAAGAGATAAGTGGCAAATGCATTGGGATGTCACTGTAACATTGATGAAGCACCTTGTATGAGTCAAATGCTCAGCTGGAGGGGGCTGGCTGGGGGATCTCCCAAGGCTAAGGTAGGGTGGCATCCTATTGGTGAGGACTGCCAAGGAAGGGGGCATTCCAAGCAGAGGAGCAATGAGAACCAAGGCAGAGGGATGTGACAGGACATGCTTAGTGGGGAATGATGATGTCCCTGGAGCTGAAGAGCCACCGTGAGAAGCAGTGGAAATGAAAGGTAGAGACACTGTGGGGAAACAGGAACCCACAAAGTGAAAATCCCATCAGGCTAAGGGGGCTGGGGCTCATGTCATAAACCATAAAGCCTTCTGTATGTATGAACTTACAAGGTTCCCCTTCTATGTTTAGCAATTTGCAAACGAGTTGCTCAAATTCAGATCCAACATTGACATTGTTGCTTCCAGCTGCAACAGTCAGATGATAAAGCCAAGTGTCCTTAAAATCAGAACATATTCATCGAAACGTTAGCCAAGATAGAGTTGTGATTATGTAAAGAAACAAACAACCTGCATAAACAGTTGAAAACTATGAGCTGGAAAAGAAACCACTTTTAAAAAATACTTAAACGATAACTAAAAGCCATTGAGTCAAACAGTTCTGGGGTAGGTACACTTGAATTGTGCTCACATTACCTATCCCATTATTCACATCTTTATTATTTTTCACCGATGCTCCTTAGAAAAGCATGACAAAATTAAGGAGAGAAACACTTGTTAAGAGACTAGAATCAATATAACCAGTGAATATTCTCTTAAGAAATACAATCAATTCTATCAAATTTAAAATCTGACACTCAGAGTAATACATACAAAATACTTTTGAATTCAGAAAATTTGAAGGAAATAATACTCATTTTCCCCTCTCTCCAAGGATAACGACTGGTCTCTTTATTTCCCCTAGGAAAATATATATGTAGATTAGATGTTTACATGGTTGAGTTATACTAAAAATAGAGGACTATGGTTCCTGAATTTTACTAATATAGCATGAGCACTCCCTTCTTGCTAGAAATTCTTTATAAACAAGTTTTAATGGCTACAGGATATTTTATTTCACATATGAATATACAATATTTATTTAACCCATTTCTTATTACTGAACATTGAGATGGTTACTAATCTCTTAATGATAAAAGATATCACCTGTTAACTAAACAAGTTATGCTATATTTTGTTTGAAATATTTCAAAAATAGAACTATTTTTTAAAAGACTATTATACCCAAGAAGACTATCCATAAATCTTTGGCTTCATTTATGATCATGCCCTTACTATACATTCATTGAAATAGAATTATGATTCTACGATTCTAGTGATACAAGAATACATTGCTAGGGTTACCTGGGCATGAAGGTAACCCTTGCAACATACTTCCAAAGTACTTTCCAGAGTCTTTACTCCCACCTTGGTGTATGAGAGTGCTGCCTTCCTCACAGTTTCACTAACAATTTTTTAGTATTTGGTCATTTGAGAGACAATAAAAGTGTTACCTTTTTAAAATTTGCATTTATACACCTTTAAAATTTAAAAAATGCATTTCTTTGATTAACAGATGAATCTAGGCATTAACTGTGAATCTCCTCAGCAAGTTGCTCAACGTGTCCTCTTCCCTTTTTTCTATTGGAAACATAGCACTTTACAAACTCAACAGGAGATAGTAGAGGCGAGTATCCAGGAACAGGCTCTGTAGCTTAGACAGGGGTCTAAGTACCAGCTCTGCCTTTTGCCAGATGTGTGACGACAAGAAGTGCTTCAGTTTTTCCATCTATAGATGGGACTAAGATCACGTTCCACATGTAGTGATTGTACGAATGAAGAAATACACTTGGCACTTGGTCTGACACATGTGTCCCAAAACACAGATCAGTAGTAACAGTGATAATCTACAAGTTTTATACCTCAGAGATACAGTAGCCATTCAAGAGATATGGTGGTTTTGTCCAATCTTTTTAGTTATATTTATGATTTTTTATATAAAGAAGTATTTTGATTTTTTATTTTATTTATTTATTTATAGTTGGAGTCTCACTCTGTCACCTAGGCTGGAGTGTAGTGGCATGCTCATGGCCACTGCAGCCTTGACCTACTGGGCTCCAGTGATCCTTCTGCCTCAGCCTTCCAAGTAGCTGGAACTACAGGCACGTGCCACCATACCTGGCTACTTTTTTGATTTATTGTAGAGATGAGGTCTCGCCAAGCCATGGGCTCAGGCAATCCTCTCACCTCGGCCTCCTAAACTGCTGGGATTATAGGTATGAGCCACTGCACTTTGCAAAAGTATTTCAATTTTTTATAGTCAAATGTATCATAACTTTTACTATGATTTCTTAGATTGCCTATTTTTTAAGAAAATACATTATTCATAGATTAGATAAAGACCTTTTTAAAAGCATTTCTACTGAATTATTTTCACTGTTTAGATTCATCTGGAAATTCTTTTACTGTATATATGAGATGAAAAACTAAACTAAGTTTTTCCTAAATAGTCAATGTCCTCAATATATAATAAATACACAGTACTATATACTAAATAATATATTACTTCCCCATTAGTCTGTGATACCTTCATCACAAATGACTACATATATGTGTAATACATAAAACAACTCATTTTCCATTGTATCTAAGCCAACATTTCTTTAAAAATGATTCAAAACTATAACATGCAGGCCTTAGATTCACCAAAACAATCCAATCTGAGAATCTACATTTTTAATATAAGGTCCTTTTGTTCTCCACCTTCGTGCACTAATTTCAGCCTTCATACCGCCTTTATCAACAGGATTGAAAAATGACACGTTTGAACAAAGCTTGTTTCCAGGGAGGTAAAGAATCTCTGAAGATAGAGCTGAAAGTCTATCACAAAATTTTCTTCTTCATCTCCATAAAATTGATTTGAAAAATATTACCAATACCTGATAACATTGGTCTAAATCATTCTAAATCAACCAAGTTTTCAATTACCTTTTCATGCTTGGATCCAATGAGGAGGTAAGTCGGGCCTTGGTCTTTGGGATGGATAACGATGGTGTAATGTGTTGATAACAGACTCCGTCCACTGGCTTCATAGTCTTCATCTGAATCACAAGATCTGTCAACCTCTTCAACTTTGGCCTCCCAGAGTTTGATCTGACCTAAAGGAAACTAAAGTAAACGTTAGTAATGATGAGGAAGGCTCTTTCTAAATCTTTTCCTCCTAAAATCTGTCATAGTTCTTTTCATTTTTACCTTTATAAAGCACACCTTTTTAAAAAATGGATATTGGCTGGGCATGGGGTCTCACGCCTGTAATCCCAGCACTTTGGGAGGCCAAGGTGAGAGGACTGCTTGAGCCCAAGGGTTCGAGACCAGCCTGGGCAACTTGACGAGACCTCATCTTTACAGTAAATCAAGAAAAATTAGCTGGATGTGGTGGTGTGTGCCTGTAACTCCAGTTACTTGGAAGGCTGAGGCAGAAGGATTTCCTGAGCCCAGCAGGTGGAGGCCGCGGTGGCCGTGATCATGCCGCTGCACTCCAACCTGGGCATCAGAGTGAGATTCCAACTCAAATAAATAAATAAATAAATAAATAAATAAATAAATATTTAAGAATGGATACTTAGAGGCAATTTGACTATCCATATTGTTACAAAAGTAGTAGCAACAACCCAAAAGTCCAATTGTTACATGAAAAAACAATATGAATCCCAGACATTTAACTTTCAAGGAAAAAGCAAAAAGCTACCTCTGTATAGTGGTTCAGACTCTTCAGCTGGACTAAAATGGTCCACTGTCTAGTTAAGTAACTAGTAATCATTCAGTCAAAATATTCATTTGACTTTTTTCCCCATAGAATGGATCAGCGATCTGATGAAGTTATTGGATTAAGGACAAATACACAGTCTCAACACTGTCCTAGAAACAAAAAAACACTGTTCCTAAAAAAAATGACAAGATTAGACAGTTGGTGCAAAGATGAACTATCATCTCAAACTCTAATAAATGAGGCTTGTTCTGAGGCTAAATATATGCAGTGTGTCACAAAACAATGCCATGATTTCCTCCATCTTAATTTAAGGACAAGCTGATTTACATTAAGTTTTATCTCCCGTTTAATGAAATATATATTTTAACCTTCTGTTTTAATTTATACATTTATTCCAAGAAAATACACATTCTGTATCAGATCTACCATTTCTAAAATATTAGGCCAGGTTTACAGTTGCAATTCTAAAAACGTTCATTCTAGCTACACGTTTTCTTTTTTTTTAAATTATATATTTTTTTATTTTAAAATTGTGGGGTACAGTTAAGAGTTAGGTATACAAATATGCATTGTGCAGGTACCCTTGTTAATGAGGCGTGCCCCCCCTTCCCCAGACAGATATTGACTACCGTTAATCCCACCTCCCTGCCCCTCCCTGCCCCCTCCATAGTCTCCTGCCACTGTTCATCCTTTTCTTATAGTATTATGGAGTTTTTCAAGGTCCACTTGTGAGTGAGAACATGTGAATACTCAGCTCTTTGTTTCTGTGAGAGATCACTCAGTATTATAAACTCCAATTCCATCCAGGTTGCTGCAAAATTCATGATTTTGTTCTTTTTCATGGCTGTGTAATATTCCATTGTGTATATATACCACATTTTTATATCCAGTCCTCTTTTGATGGACAGCATGGTTGGTTCCATGATCTTGCTATTGTGAACAATGCTGAGATAAACATATCGCAAGTATCTTTTTTATAGAGTGATTTGAGTTCTTCAGGGTATATTCCCAGTAGGGGAATTAAAAATATGGAATGCTTCACGAATTTGCATGTCATCCTTGTGCAGGGGCCATGCTAATCTTCTCTGTATTGTTCCAATTTTTTTAGTATATGTGCTGCCGAAGCGAGCACTCACTACACGTTTTCATGCTAAGAATCAGGGCCCATTGCTTGGACTCATCTTCCATCTACACTCATTCCCTGGAGCATCTCATTCAAGCTCACTAGAATAGACTAGCTGCACCCAAATCTACAATTCCGGATTCACTATCTCTATTAGATGTTTGATAGCTTCTCAGTTCCCTTGCTAAATCCTACCTGATTACATGCTTTCTTTCAAGCAGTTTAGGCCAAAATCCTGGTGTCATCACTGATGCTTTTCTTTCACTCATATTTCATTCTTTTTTGGTCAACAAATCCTGTCTGCAAGTCTTTCAGAATCTGTCCAGAATCTGGCTGCCTCTCACTCTTCCATGGCACCACTAAACCACAATCACCTTCGCCTGGACTATTGGTGCAGCTTCCTACCTTGTCTCCTTATTCCCTTAAGTCTAGTCTTTTTCTCCCTTCCTTCCTTCCTTCCTTCCTTCCTTCCTTCCTTCCTTCCTTCCTTCCTTCCTTCCTTCCTTCCTTCCTTCAGTCAGAGTCTCACTCTGTCGCCCAGGCTGAAGGGCAGTGGACACACTCACGGCCACTGTAGCCTCAACCTGCTGGACTCAGGTGATCCACCTCAGTCTTCCAAGTAGCTGGGACTACAGGAGCGTGCCACCACGCCTGGCTAATTTTTTCGTTTATTGTAGGGATAAGGTCTCACCAAGTTGCCCAGGCTGGTCTTGAATCCCTGGGCTCAGGCAGTCCTCTTGCCTCTGCCTTTCAAAGTGCTGGGATAACAGGCGTGAGCCACCGCATGAGCCACCGCACCTGGCCTTCCTTCAGTGTATTCTTATTAAGTAGCTGAAGTTTTCCTTCAGACACAGAGAAGATCAAGTCCTTCCCTGCTCAAAATCCTCCAATGGCTGGTCATCTCACTCAGAGTAAAAGCTGAAGAGTGGCAGAATTTGCCACCCCAAAAGATACCATTTGGGCATAAGGGTTATTTTGAAAAAAACGTTTTAAAAAAAATGTAGATGCAAGAAGTGCACCATGACTCTTCTCTTTTTCTTCCCAAAGGCAAGAGACAAAATCCCCATATGGAAGATGTCCTTCCAGTACCAGAAAATGACATTCCTACCATGGAGGATGGGAAGTTGGGGCCAAGGAAATTTACTCACACAAACCTTGTTAAACTTACCCTTATCTTTCTAGCCATTTCTCCACCCAGATAGTAGCCGTAGCCTAAGTCCCTTTGACTTGTCACATTTTCACAATTTACTGCTCTCTGTCCAATTCAGTAGACAAGTGTTCAACCCTACTTATGCCTTTAGATCTTTACTGCCTTATGAGGCCTCCTGTGTTGTATAAAACTTATATTAAATAAATTTATATGCTTTCTCCTGTAAACTTTCTTATGTCCACTTAGATTGGTGGCCCGCTGAAAACCCTAAGAAGGTGGAGGTGTTGCCTCCTCTACAAAGCAAGTTTTTAAAAATGGGATGAAGAAAACAAATTCAATTATGATAATAAATGACAATATTATCCTAATTGTGTACTTTAGTCACACCAATCACATGAAAGTCTAGGTTCCATCCTCCACAATATCCAAAGATAGTTACTCATTTTACCAAAGGATTCCCCATAAATAGTGAATAGACCTAGTGCTATCATATATTGTGATTTAACCAAAAAGACGGTGATGCAAATTTAAAATAAATTGTTTTCAAAATATTTATAGCACAAAATGAAGTAGGCCAATACTGATTCACATGTATTCTTAATACTTTTCCAGGAATTATAATGAAAATGTACTCATTTGTCTACATTCTTCTGACTTGTTTCTTTGGTGAACAACGCTACCCATTTTTATTAAATTATTTTTCTGAGCCTGTAATCCCAGCACTCTGGGAGATGGAGGCGAGACGGTTGCCTGAGCTCAGGGGTTCGAGACCAGCCTGAGCAACATGGCGAGACCTCGTCTCTACAGAAAATCAAAAAATTAACCAGGCATGGTGGCACATGCCTGTGGTTCTAGCTACCTGGAAGGATCACCTGAACCCAGCAGGTAGAGGCTGTGGTGATAACGAGCGTGCCACTGCACTCCAGCCTGGGCGACAGAGTGAGACTCCAACTAAAAAAAAAAATTAAAATTCTGTTTATAAAAAACAAACAAACCCATGGTTGGCCACATTGGCTCATGCCTATAATCCCAGCACTTTGGGAAGCTGAAGCAGAAGGATCGCTTGAACCTAGGGGTTTGAAGCCGCCCTAAGCAATGATTGCATCACTCACTCCAGTCTTGGTGACAGAACTAGACACTGTCTCTAGAACAAAAATTTTTTAAATAATTTTTTTAAAAACCCCACATGCTTATTATAGAAATTTGTTAAGTATGAAAATATATTTTTTAAATCAGCTATAATACTATGATTACAGATAATCAATCTGGTATAGTTCTTTTATTTATTTATTCATTTATTTTTGAATCAGAGACTCACTCTTTTACCCAGGCTGAAGTTCAGTGATCATGATCATGGTTCACCACAACCTCAAACTCCCAGGTTCAAGTCATCCTCTTGCCTCAGCTTCCTGAGTAGCTGGGACTATGGGTGCATGCCACCATATCTGGTTATTTTTTTTTCTTTTGTAGAGATGAGGTCTCGTTATGTTGCCCACGCTGATCTCAAACTCCTGGGTTCAAGAAGTCTCCTGCCTTGGCCTCCCAAAGTGCTAGAATTACAGGCGTGAGCCACCATGCCTGGCCAGATTCCATTAAATTAATCCTATATTAAGCTTTTTATATTTGGAATAAGTAAAGTGACCTTTGTTTCCCTGACTGATAAATTAGTTAGGATTATACTGAGTATACAATTTTGTGTTGTGCTTTTTCAGGCAGCATTTATATGTGAGCATTTTCCCACATTGCTTCAGAGGTATCATTTTTAACAGGTGCTAACCCATTAAATTCTGTGTTAACCCCCATCCCATCAGTGATAGTGAGAATAATGGCATGCATTTTTTTTTTTTTTTTTTTTTTTTGAGTGAGAGTCTCACTCCATCACCCAGGCTGGAATGCAGCAGTACGCTCACGGCCACCCCAGCGTCAACCTGCTGGGCTCAGGCGATCCTTCCGCCTCAGCCTTCAAAGTAGCTGGAACTACAGGCGTGTGCTCCCACGTCCAGCTAATTTTTTATTTATTATAGATATGAAGTCTCGCCAAGTTGCCCAGGCTGGTCTCGAACCCCCGGGCACAGGCAATCCTCTTGCCTCAACCTCCCAAAGTGCTGAGAGTACAGGCTTGAACCACTGTGCCTGGCCTTTTTGTTTTTTTGAATGGCATGCATTTCAAATGCAGCTGGTGAGACCTGAGAATGCAGTCTGTGAAAGGGAACCGAGAAATATTAACTGACTCCACATGGTCACTAGACCCAGAAGTTTAGTCTTATGAACACAGTGAGTCACAGGCTGCTCTTCTGAGGAGCTGACATCACTATATTAAGCAAGTACCCTTGGTCCTTGTTGGCTCAACCTCTATAGTTTCAGAATTCCAAAGATGCCATAGAGTACCCAGAATGATGACTGGGCGCATATTTCACCTTTGGAAGATATCCCATCTTTTTACCCTGAAAGTGAAAATAACTTAAGTTCTTTTGGGAGAGAGATTAGTTTAAAAATGAAAAACATAGGGGCCGGGCTTGGTGGCTCAGCCTGCAATGCCAGCATATTGGGAGGCCGAGGTGAGTGGATTGCCTGAGCCCACGGTTCAAGACCAGCCCAGGCAACTTGGCAAGACCTCGTCTCTACAACAAATCAAAAATTAGCCAGGCATGTTAGCATGTGCCTATAGTTCTGGCTACTTGGAAGGCTGAGGTGGAAGGATTGCCAGAGCTCAGCAGGTCCAACACTGGGGTTACCGTGATTGTGCCGCTACACTCTAGCCTGAGTGACAGAGTGATTCTCCAACTCAAAAAAAAAGAAAGCAAGAAAAACATAGAGTATAACAGGCAGATGGATGGACAGATAAGTGGTATCCAGTAATCCGAGGGCCTGGGACAGGAATGGGTTCTTTTTCCTTTCCAGGTCTTCTTTCCTAGTTTGCTGTTCCCTTCTCTCAACCTTACCTGGTATGTCAGAACCTAGGAAAATATCAGAAATTGACAGATGGGGGTGGGGGAATGTGGTAGAAGGCTTTTCTGTTCTAGGTCTTAGGAGAATCAAGACCGTTGTAGGTAATAGACATGTGATTACCTCAATAATAAATTTTACACCAAATTTCGACCTTATCAGAAATTCTAAAGTTTACTTCGTAACAGAAGACTGAAAAGGAAAACGTTAAGCCATGACAAAAAATTACTCCAATTAGCAT
Organism: Carlito syrichta; assembly: GCF_000164805.1. Classification (NCBI taxonomy): domain Eukaryota; kingdom Metazoa; phylum Chordata; class Mammalia; order Primates; family Tarsiidae; genus Carlito; species Carlito syrichta. The sequence goes on along the minus strand of NW_007247309.1, from coordinate 5,242 downwards.
ACTAAAATGCATACATACCTTATCTTCTTGACTACGAAAATAATATAATGTCTTTCCTATAAGTGTACACCAGACTCTCTTGGAATAGCCATGTTTTACCTGAAATCACATTTCAATGAATTACAATGTAGCTCAGAACTCTGACACATGAAAGTATAGCTTATATACTCTACATGAAGTTTTACAGGTATCTAGTTGGCCCAAGATGTAAGTGATATTCTAAACAGACCATCCAAACCTTGCTTAGGGTTTACCTGGGATAGCAGTTGCCAGTGAAGAATATTTCACTGTTGCTATATCTCATCAATTTCCAATAACCCTGTGGCTCGCTAGGTTAACATCCTAATGTGAGAAGTGAAAAGATTAAAACCCAAAGAATTCTAGTGATTTCCCAAATGTAAAAGAGTCATTCATCCAAAAACGTTTCATGCCTTCTCCAGAAGTAATCATATAAAATGACAGTAAAGTAGCAAATATCTGTCTGGGGATGGGGAAACACCTTTTATCAACAGGGTGCCTGAATGAAACGTAATTGTACACCTAACCCTTAACTGTACCCCACAAAACCATAATAAAAATATTGATTATAAAAAAAAAGACAGTAAAAGCTCTTCCTACATATTTCTATATATTGAGTACCTCCTATGTTTCAGGCACCAAGTTAAGTGACTGAGACAGAATGTGAATCTAGACCTTCACTTTGAATAGTCAGTGACTGGACTAGGTCCTGGGGAAACAGATTTGACCAAGATATGGTCTTCTTTCTCAGGGAGTTCACAGCCTTGTGAGGAGGACAGACAATTAAAGCATCTTCTGCTATATGCCTTCATCAAGAGCAAAAAGAGTTTATACTTATATACATTTTTGTTTTGTTTTGTTTTTGAAGTTGGAGTCTCACTCTGTCACCCAGGCTGGAATGCAGTGGCACACTCATGGTCACCACAGCCTCGATCTGCTGGGCTCAGGCAACCCTTCTACCTCAGCCTTCCAAGTAGCCAGAACTATAGGCATGTGCTATCATGCTCGGTTAATTTTTTGATTTATTGTAGAGACAAGTTCTCACCAAGTTTTCCAGGCTGGTCTCGAACACCTGGGCTCAGATAATCCTCTTGCTTCAGCTCCCCAAAGTGCTGGGATTATAGACTTGAGCCACCGTGCCCAGCCTACATTTATACACATGTGGAAGACATTTACCAACGTTTCTATTGAGTATTATAGGTTTATATGTGGTGGCTTTAGGAAGAGCCTTACTATGTGTCCCAGTGCTGCCCAGGTATAGGCATTGATTTTTACCAGAAAGTCCCAGCTATGTCCTCAAGCCTAGAAAACCGCAAAGAACTCATTTCTTTCCAGTGAGTAAGGTTCAGAATGAGCCCTATTGTCCCAGACCTAGAATGCCTGGTGGAGCTTGTCTTGAATCCTCTCACCTGGCAGAGGCCCTGCCCAACTAACCCTGCTGACTCCTCCTGCCTTGAGGCCCGACCTTCTCCTGCACTAAGAGAGTGAGTTCACTCCGGAGAGGGCTGCCTAGAGCCAAGAGACTGGCCAGTCCAACCAAAGCCCCAAATTCTGTTGTCATGCTTGCCCATGGTGACAAGAATGAAAGAGAAACATGAGGCAGAAAAGGAAAGGAAGTGCTTGGCGAAGGGGGAGAGCCAATCGGTCCAGAGGGAGGTAGGTGAGCCATGAGTCATCTGAGAGAAGAGGAGACATGTCTGGTGAGAGATGTGCCTGGTGGGTCTGAGAAGCTGCAGAGAGGCCTGTGTGCCTGAGGCTGTGTAAAAGGAGAGGTCATTGGGGAAGGGCAGGGAGTGGGCTGGGTGGGGGGGTCTGCAAAGTTTGCAGGGTCTTGTAAGCCCTTGTAATGACTTACATTTAAATGGGCTATCCTGAAAGCAATACATTGAGAAAAATACAAATTATTGCCACAATACAGTTTGCAGCAGACAAGTGACTACAGTTGAAAAGACATGGACTTTGAGGTCTGGTGGACCATGTCTTAAATTCTAGGTCTACCTTAGATAGCCTCATGCAATTGATTTAACCTCTCTGTTTCTGTGTCGGTAACATGGGATTACTGTCTCCCTCACTGGTTGCTGTGATGACCAAATGAGAAAATGTAAACAAAGGATAGTAGTAGTTAGTCAATAAATGCTTCCTTCCTCACTCTGAATAAGAAGAAAAACACATGTTTTCTTTTAAATCCACAAACCCAGTCAAGACATTGGGCTTTCAAGGCTATAGTTAAAGCAAAACAAATAACTCTGCCACCTAAGAGTTGGATGGATTTAGAATGGTGCTTGAGAAAAAACAAAAAATGTTTCATTTGGCAAGACATGTTTCGGTTTAATTAAATTTAGAAACATATATTTACAGACAAATATCCTGGAAGTTTAAATAGTTAGTATTATTCAGGTTTTTCTCTTCTTTAAACAAACTCCAGAATGAAGTTACATCATCTCACCAAAACTGGAGTCTAATGCATCTGGCTATAGACTGTACTTTTGAAATGATTTATCTTTAAAATAGAACAATGTGTGCCTTTGGAGAACCTTAAATTAACGAAGACCTTTGCCAATTTACTGTGTTTTAAAAACACAGCCTATATTTATATGTAAATCTTAAACTGGAATTTGTTTTAAAACTAACTTATTCTGAAAAAATTATAAAACAAATTATACTAGAAGAATTATCATGAAGATTTAAATGAAATCTGAAATCTCAAAGCTTTGGTGCATTAACTAATTTAAAGAATAATTCTTTTTAACCATGCATTCAAAACAAAGGTACTTCATGTTGGTTCTGTTTGAAACTTTGAAGACAAGTAATATATCATATCCCAACTAGCCCTTGCCAAAATGTAGCTCCCATGGTCTTTTCTCCATCCCCTATGTAGCTCCCATGGTCTTTTCTCCAAGCCTTTCTGACTTGGATATCCTGGTGAAACTCTTGTGATAATAATAGTTAGCATTTCTGTGTATTTATGATGTTACTGGCACTGTTCTAATACATTTTACATGTTTAAAAAATTCATTTACTCTTCTCAACACCTTGTGAGGCTGGCACTAACATCCCCGTTTTATAGGTGAGGACACTAAAGCACACAGCCTGTAAGTAACTTCTGCAAGTAACTTATTCCTATTTCACTGAAATAGGAATTAAATATCCTAAGATAAACAACAAAGCTAATTTCTCAAGACAGGCAGCTGAGACAGTTTCTCTAGACTGGTTTTCTGGGACTCCACAGAGAAAAATAGGGTGTGGAGAAAATCCAGTTAGAGCCAGCTAAGACCAAGATGGCAACTAATTTCCCTGCTACCTGACCTTATTCCTCAACATATGCTCATTATAATACATTAGCGTGTTCAATGACACACCCTCCAGTGCCAAGGCAGTTCTTACCCTGCCCAGTTATAGTAACAAACTGGTTGGAACTTTGGTTCTTAAAAAGCTCCACCTCTTCCCCCCAGAAGACCCATGAATATCCCACCCCGTGTTTAACATATCATCAAGTGATAACTATAAAAACAAAAAACAAAAAACCAACATACAGCTTCTGTTCTTCCTACAGACCAATCCAGGTTACTCTGCCTATGAAGTAGCCTGTTCTTTGTCATTTCATTAACTTGCTTTCATTTTCCAATGAAAACCCCAGCAACAGGAGCTGCCCTGTCTACAGAGTAGCCTTCTTTCTGTTCCTTTTTTCTTTTTATAAACTCAATTTTGTTTTACTTAGGTGGCTTGCTCCTCAATTCTTTCTTATGCAGAGCCAAGAACCCCCTTGGCCTTTTGGGCCAGATCCCAACTCTCGAGGTCCCCAGTTCTGTGTCAATACAAATGATAAGTGACAGAGCCAGGACATGTGCCTAAGCAGCCTGGCTCCCGATTCGATGGGGGATTATAGGAAATAACATTAGCCATGGTCAATAACTGTTGAAACTGGATAGTGAATTATGAGAGGACATTATATTATTCCCTCTACTTCCACATAGATTTGAAATGCCCTTAAGAAAACATTGATTTAAAATCATCATCTTGATGGATATGTGATAAAGTAAGTAAAATGTTAATAGTTGAAACTAGTTGATGGAATGCAGGTGCTCATGGTAAAATTCGTCTGCCTTTTTCACATAGTTGAAATTATTTTACAAAATAAGTGTTAGGAAAAAAAAACCGCTATATCACTACAATGTAAATTCTCTGCTCCTATTTCTGAGCTTCTGAAGATGACATGAACTCAAATTATGAAAGTCTGGTGGACTGTCAGTAACACTTATCAGTCCTGAGTACCCCTGAACAATTAGTCTCAATCTTTTCCCCACTCTCCGTAAATAATAGTGTCTTCAGGTGTAACATTCACTGAGAAAACTGAGGACATTAGACATGAGAGCATTCAATGTCCCACAAACTTAGATATTCATCCCCCCTCATCCTCACCTTTCTTCCAGGCCAACTCCCTCTCAAGCCTTCCCCCCCGTCTGCCTACCTACCCCCTCTAGACATTGCTGTTAATCTCCCCCCTCCCTCTTTCCTGGCCTCTTCCCCTCAGTTTGTAGACTCAAGGCATATGTTTTTACCATCCTGAAGAATGCCTCTCTGACCCCGTGTTCCTCCAACTTGATTCTCTCTAAAGTATGAGAAGATACAGACAGTTCTTCAAATACTGCCCCTGTTCATCCCCCAGTCACCCTCAGTCCCTGCAATGTGCCTTCCTCCCTGAGCATACTACCATGTACAACGCTGCAGTCATCACATGTCCCATTCCCTGGTCACCATGATGTCAACCCCAGGGTCTCTGCATACCTTCCCTTTCTGTGCCCTTACATTTCCAAGTGTCTATTAACAGTCCCCTGCTCTTCCCACCCAACACATGTTCCTGTAAGATTTCTCTCCCTTTCATGGTTTCCCCTGACACATACCTGCTGATGATTCCCTAAATCCTTCTCTCCAATCCAACCCCCTCTTCGGATGCAGACTGCTGTCCCACTGCCTACTGGACTTAACTAAGATGTCCTCACAAGCTCTGAAAATTGATGTGTTCCAAATTAACCTTTCAATCCTCCTAAAACTGCTCCTCTTTCCTGAGCTCTCTCTTATCTGGCACCATCTTTCTTTTTTTTTTAACGTATTTTTTATTATAAAATTGTGGGGTACAGTTACGGGTTAGGTATACAAATGTGCATTGTTCAGGCACCCTTGTTAATAAGGGGTGTCTCCCCATCCCCAGACAGATATTGACTAC
>NW_007247308.1:71892-87701 GCF_000164805.1 Carlito syrichta | reverse complement strand
TTGGAGTTAACCTTTGTGCATGGGGATAGATAAGGGTCCTGTTTCAATCTTCTGCATGTCAGCCCACCTTTTAAAAATTTTGTTCTCTTTTTTTATATTTTGGAGTCATACTCTATCACCCAGGCTAGAGTACAATGACACTCTTCCGGTCACCACAGCCTCAACCTGCTGGGCTCAGGCTTCCAAGTAGCCAGAACTATAGGCACGCGCTACCACACCCAGCTAATTTTTTGATTTATCATAGAGATGAGGTCTCACCATATTGCCCAGGTTGGTCTCGAGCCTGTGGGCTCAGGCAATCCTCTCGCCTGACCTCCCAAAGCACTGGGATTATAGGCTTGAGTCACCGCGCCTGGTCAATAATTTTTTTTTTTTTTTTAGAGACGGTATCATTCTATTGCCCAAGCAGGAGTACAGCAGCATGATCATAGCTCACTGCAGCCTCAAGCTCCTAAATGCAAGCGATCTCCCACTTCAGCCTCCTCAGCAGCAGGGATTACAGGCATGAGCCACTGTGTCCAGGTCCTCAACAAATGTTTGGTGGTCATATGCAGCCTGGCATGGTGGGTCGGGTCCCAATCGCCAGGCACGTCTGCACCCATCTGCCAGACCTTTCCCACAGGTATTCATCAAAGTATACATGAGTAGTAGGCTGGAGGATGGTGGCAGTGCAGGAAACCCAGGAAAATCCCTCTGAAGCTCTTTGGGTCTTGACCTAGTCTACCCCTGGGATCTTCCAGAGGCTGTCGGCAGAGAGAGAGCAAAACGCAATTGCTGTGATGGACTCCTGGCTTTCCCTAAGTTCACTGGTCTTCTGCAAAGTGGGTCTAGACAGCAGGCTGAAGAGAAATCGCCCAAGCACAGAAAGCTAAGAACCATACTTGAGAATAAAGACAACCCTTCAGTAATCTAAAAAGATGGCAGCCAGGTTATTTTTCAACTTTATTTATTTATTTATTTGTTTTTTGAGTTGGAGTCTCACTGTGTCGCCCAGACTGGAGTGCAGTGGCCGCTCCCGGCCACCGCAGCCTCGACCTGCTGGGCTCCGGCGATCCTTCCACCTCAGCCTTCCGAGTAGCCGGAATTACAGGCATGTGCTACGACGCTCGGCTGATTTTTTGATTTATTGTAGAGATGAGGTCTTGCAGCCCAGGCGGGTCACGAACCTGCGGGCTCAGGCAATCCACTCACCTCAGCCTCCCAAAGGCGCGGGATTGCAGGCTGAGTCACCGAGCCTGGCTATTTTTCAACTTTAGGGCACAGAGAGATCCCCCACAGTGCAGGGAGCTAGGACTGGGCTGCCAAGCAAAAGAGATGACTGGAGTCTCACTGGTGCTCAGATTCCAAGTCTCGAAAAAAGGAAGGTACTAATTCTGATCTCAAAACATTGAAGACAATAGAAATTCTAACTAAACCCCAATAAAACCAAGACCTAGCTCATGGACAGATTGTTTTGACTGTCTGGCCCTCACCCAGTAGTGGAAAGACAGAAGGAGGAAGGGACATACCCTTTTCTGGAACTAAATATTTTTTACTTTGACCTCCACTGTTCTGTTGCTCACACTGTCACTCATACAATAAAAATTATGAGACATGCAAAGAAGCAAGGAAGTACAACTTACGGTTAAGAGAGGAAATGGTTAGTAGACCTAGAGATGTCCCTGAATATTGGAGAGATCAGAGAGAAGACGCGAGCATCCTAGGATAGATATGTTACAAGATCAAGTGGAAAATGTGGACACCGTGCATGAACAAATGGAGGATATTCAGCAAAGGGATGGAAACTACAAAAAATAAAAGAATGGACATGCTAAAAATAATTTTTAAAGATATATAAGCTGGATGTAGTGGTGTACATCTGTAGTTCCGGATACTTGGAAGGCTGAGGCAGAAGGATCACCTGAGCCCAGCAGGTCGACGCTGGGGTGGCCATGACCATGCCACTGCACTTCAGTCTGGGTAAAGAGTGAGACTCCAGCTCAAAAAAATATAAATATAAATTAAATAAATAAAAATATATAAGTGACTGGGTACAGTGGCTCATGCCTACAATTCCAGCACTTTGGGAGGCTGAGGTGAGAGGATTGCCTGAGTCCACAGGTTCAAGACCAGCCTGGGCAACTTGGCGAGCCCTCGTCTCTACAACAACAACAACAACAAAATAGCCGGGCGTGGTGGCCTGTGCCTGTAGTTCCAGCTACTTGGAAGGCTGAGGCGGAAGGATCGCCTGAGCCTAGCAGGTCGAGGCTGCGGTGGCTGTGAGCGTGCTACTGCACTCCAGCCTAAGCAACAGAGTGAGACTCCAACTCAATATACACACACACACACACACACACACACACACACACACACACACACACACATATATATGTATATGTAATTAAAGTTCAATGTGCTTAACAGAAAACAGGATACAGCAGAGGAAAGGATTGGTGAACTTGAATACAGGAATGTTGGATTAGAACTGGAAATATGGACCAGGTATGGTGGCTGAAAGCCTGTAATCCCAGCACTTTGGGAGGCCAAACAAGAGGATCACTTGAGGCTATGAATTCCAGACCATCCTGGGCAACATAGCAAGACTCTGTCTCAAAAATAAAAATTTAAAACATTTGGAAATATGATATATGAATTGTTTTAAAATAAATATTATATGTGTATATACATATAGATAGCTCTAGAAATACTTGTAGATGTGTGTGTATACAAAACATTTTTAATCTTTGTTTTCTGTGAGGGCCTAGAAACAATGACACCCTTGTAGCTATCAAGCACCAGATCTTGGATTCTTTTTGAGTTGGAGACTCACTGTCACTCAGGATGGAGTGCAGTGGCATGCTCTTGGTCACCGCAATCTCGAACTGCTGAGTTCAGGTTATCCTTCCGCCTTAGCCTTCCAAGTAGCTGAAACTACAGGTGCACGCCACCACGCCTGGCTAATTTATTTATTTATTGTGGTGATGAGGTCTCGCCAAGTTTCCCAGCTGGTCTCAAACCCCTGGGCTCAGGCGATCCTCTCACTTGGGCCTCCCAAACTGCTGGGATGACAGACGTGAGTCATTGCACCCGGCCTAGTTCTTGGTTTCTAAATGCTACTCTTTGCTAAAAAGGATCAGAGTTCCTCAGAGAAAGAGCTGGTCCCCAAGCTGGAGCAGGAAAAGTAGAAGATGAGTCTGGAACATCCAATTGATCCAGAAAACAAGGAAATGGCAAGGAATGACAGACATGTGTCAAGAAGACACACAAGATGGTTTGAAAGAAATCTAGAATAAGTTGAGAATAAAAACACATGTGCATTGAATTACAAGCCACTGAATAAAAAGTCTGTGAATCATATCAACATCAATGAATAAATACCTAAATGAGAAGAGAAAAAATTCTTCTTTGCAGTAGAAGACCAATTAATAGATATAGAGGAAATTATGGAAATAGATCATCATCTTTAGAAAGCACGATATTGGTAGTTGATAGATGAAAAAATTGTCAATAGATGCCAACACTGGTGAGTCGATGTTTGAGGTTGGATCAGGGAAGGGATATAGCAAGTATCAAAACATCTCCTCATCAAATACTAGTGGAGAAGGATCAATGTTGACCTCAAGATGCTGAAATCACAATGTGGTTCCATTTTACACTCACTAAAAGAGAGACTGAATACCCAACGTTGAGGAGGATGAGGTTAGGATTCTGAAACACTGCTGTGTAAAGTAGTGCCACCACTTTGGAGGACTATATGACAGTTATTAAAGTTAAGCAATTATTGGCCGGTCGTGGTGGCTCACACCTGTAATCCCATCACTTATGGAGGCCAAGATGGGAGGACTACTTGAGTCCAGGAGTTTGAGACCAGTCTGGGCAATATAATGAAACCTCATCTTTACAAAAAAATAAAAAAAACACAGACATAGTGGCATGCTCCTGCAGTTCAGCTACTAGGGAGGCTGAGGCAGAAGGATTGCCTGAGCCCAGGATGCTGAGGCTGTGGTGAGCCATGATTCTGCCATTGAGTGACACCATCTTGGATGCTAATTCACCATGTTGACTTCTGATCAGCCCCAGTCCTGTGAATATCTCCTGATTTCTTTTTTTGAGTTGAAGTCTCACTCTGTCACCCAGACTGGAATGCAGTGGCCATTTCCGGCCACCACAGCCTCGACCTGCTGGGCTCCGGCAATCTTTCCGCCTCAGCCTTCCAAATAGCTGGAGCTACAGGTGTGCACTACCATGCCCGGCTAATTTTTTGATTTATTGTAGAGGTGAGGTCTCGCCAAGTTGCCCTGGTGGGTCTCGAACCCGCGGGCTCAGGCAATCCACTCACCTTAGCCTCACAAGGCACGGGTCCTGATTTCTAATATTCAGTGTCCTGAGTGTAAGAATATGTACTCCTGCTTTGTTTGTTTGTTTATTTGTTTTGAGTCAGAGTCTCACTCTGTCACCCAGTCTGGAGTGCAGTGGCATGCTCACAGCTACCACAGCCTCGATCTGCTGGGCCCCAGTGATCCTTCCACCTCAGCCTTCCAAGTAGCTGGAACTACAGGCATGAGCCACCAAACCCAGCTAATTTTTTTATTTATTGTAGAAACGAGGTCTCACCATATTGCCCAGGCTGGTCTCGAACTCCTAGGCTTAGGCAATCCTCTCGCCTCAGTCTCCCAAAGTGCTGGGATAACAGACTTGAGCCACCATGACCAGCCAATAATTGTTTAACTTTAATAACTGTCAGGTAGTCCTCCAAAGTGGTGACACAGCAATGTTTCAGAATCCTAACTACACCACATCCTCCTCAACGTTGGGTATTCAGTCTCTCTTCTAGTGAGTGTAAAATGGAGCCACATTGTGATTTCAGCACCTGCTTTTAAACAAAAACCACTTTGATGTTATCGCACGGATGATAGGCTATGATGCATATAGCATTCTTGTCTGTTCCACAGCATTCTCTTTAATTGTCTTGCATGGAGCACACATATTCTTTCCCCATGTTATGTAAGCCCTGGGTCTGGGAAGTGACGGTGCGCAGATCTACTTGACCGTGGCTGCCCAAGACTGTACATTCCTTCAATAATGCATCCAAAACCAATGAACTGGATTTGTCTGCTGCCTTCTTTGGTTTCTCAGCATCTTTGGTATCTGGGGAGTTGTTTTGTACAAGAGGTACTAAAAAACACCCCGGAATTTATTTATTAAAAAATTGTAAAAAACCATAATAAAAAATATTGATTAATTAAAAAAAAAAAAAAGAAAAAGAAAACTACAGCCGGGCTCAGTGACTCAGCCTGTAATCCCGCACCTTTGGGAGGCTGAGGTGAGTGGATTGCCTGAGCCCGCGGGTTCGACACCCGCCTGGGCAATTTGGCAAGACCTCATTTCTACAATAAATCAAAAAATTAGCCGGGCGCGGTAGTAATTCCAGAAAAAAAAAAAAATTGTGTACTTATTCCTATGTTTAAACTTCAATCACCTTCAAAATATTCTCCATTTAGGTCAAGGGCGGTAGTTCAAGCCTGTAATCCCAACACTTTGGGAGGCCGAGGTGAGAGGATTGCCTGAGTCTGAGGGTTCAAGACCAGCCTGGGCAACATGGTGGGATCTCGTTTTCATAATAAACCAAAAAATTAGATGGGTATGGTAGTGTGGAACTGTAATTCTGGCTACTTGGAAGGCTGAGGCAGAAGGATCACTGGAACCCAGCAGGTCAACACTAGGGTGGCCGTGAATGTGCCACTGCACTCCAGCCTGGGCAAGGGAGTAAGACTCCAACTCAAAAAAAACCCAAAAAACAAAAAACAAACTCTCCATTTGTTGTGATATACCTATTGAGATGCTTTTTCCACTGCTAAAAACAATTTTTGAGCTTGTCAATTTGGATGCCTTTTAGGGCTTCTGCCATTTTTTGTTGCACATTGGCAAAGTGTTTCCTTCTGAGGACTCTTTTCATCCAGGGAAACAAACAAAAAAGTCCCTCAAAGTGAGAATGGGTGAATAGGGAGGGTGGGGCCTGGAGGTTATGCTGTTTTGGGTCAAAAACTGCTGAACATTAAGCACAGTGTGGGCAGATACGCTCATAAATCACCCACCATGAAATGGGCAAATGCGTTGAAAGAATCTTCCCCCCCCAAATTAACTGAAGCCAAATGCCGCCTCTCACAACACCTTAGCTGGTACACGGATGTGGATGGGTTCCTAGAATACTTACCTAGTGTGGGAAGCCTGTACTACAAGAAGCCCACCCTCCAAAAGATAATTCTGGGGTTTTGGGGGTGGGGTGGGGGGCCTTGTATATACTGTCCTTTTATGGAATATGGAGCCAGATACAAAAGAATACATACTGTATAACTCCATTTATATGAAGTCAACAGACAGACAAAAATAATTTGTGGTAATGGAAATTAGAACTGTGGTTTTTAGAGGTGGGGATGGAGTTGGAGGATCACCTTTGCCTGTGACAGAGCCCAGGGGAACATCCTCAGTTGGTGGAAATAAACTATTTCCTGCTGTGGCAGGTGTTTGCACACGTGTATCCATTTGTGAAAATCATTCAACTGAACATTTAAGTCTTGTTCATTTCATCATATGCTAACTGTATTTCAACAACTAAAGGTACTTTAAAAGATCATCCTAACATCATTGACTCTTTACACTTTAGAACCAGTACAACACATATTGTGACATCTTTCTAGTTACTCCAAGTTTGTGACACCCTCGCCTGTGATGAAGAGGCTAGGGTCTGGGGTCAGACTGCCTCGGCTCAAATCCCAAGTCTGTCATTTACTAGCTATATGACATTGAGCAAATTGCTGTTTTTTGTTTTCACAAAGTCCCCACAGGTCCTCTCCTGCTTTTCTGTGCTCTCAATAAATACTACTTAAAAAAAAAAAAAAAGAATCATTTCTGTATCTCAGTTTCCCATCTGTGAAATGAAGATTTGGGAGTACCTCCCTCAATCATTATTGTAAGGATTAAATGCATAGTCATATTTGAACACTCAGAATAGTGCCAGACAGATCATAAGCCTTGTGTATTTAAACACTCAGAATAGTGCCAGACAGATCATAAGCCTTGTGTAAATGTTAACTAAAATTTAAACGTACAGATCAATTATAAGGTAAATGGAAGCTGTGATACGGGTTTTTAAAAATCAACAGTTCATGTTAAATCTTTCCTCCTGCCAGAAAGAAGGAATTCATGACTTATTGAGTCCGCAACACTATGTTACATGTGTTAAAAATTTGAACCTTGATCCAGTCTGATATGACATGGTACTGAATAAGTTATTCCAGTAGGAGGAGCTCTGACCAAGGATTTTATTTTATTTTATTTTATTTTTTGAGTTGGAGTCTCACTCTGTCACCCAGACTGGAGTGCAGTGGCACACTCCTGGCCACCACAGCCTCAAACTGCTGGGGTTCGGCGATCCTTCGCCTCAGCCTTCCAAGTAGCTGGAACTACAGGCACATGCTACCACGCCTGGCTAATTTTTTATTTATTGTAGAGATGAGGTCTCGCCAAGTTGCCCAGGCAGGTCTCGAACCCGCGGGCTCAGGCAATCCACTCACCTCAGCCTCCCAAAGTGCGGGATTACAGGCTGAGCCACTGAGCCCAGCTGACCAAAGATTTTAAAAGCACAGACACAGAACCCACACACCTGAGGTCTCAGCTGAAGTTGGAGGATAGCTTAAGCTCAGGACTTCAATGCTATAATATGCCATGATCACACTGTGAATAGCCACTGCACTGCAGACTGGGTAACATAGAGAAACTCCAACTCTTATAAAAGAAAAGAAAAAAAAAAAGCATGGATAAGGGTCATTGCCTGATGGATCCAGACCTTACGTATCCCTAGAACTTGTCCTTACTTCCTTCCCTGTGTCATGGTAGAGAAATAAGAAAATAAAATGGCGCAACAAACTCTTTATTCTTCCTGGAAGCAGTACATTGGAATAAGTGAATTTGGCTTGAATTCCAGACCTAATTTCCACCAGAGAAATAACACATTCACTCCATACTGGCAAAACAGTATAATTTCCTAGTTTACAAACTTATATATGTGGAGGTTCCAAACAGTCTCTTTATATATTTTCTCTTCTTTGGATACCACTGTGTAGAAGATTTTACAAAGGCTTTCTCAGACTTCGAACTTACCTTTATGTTTCCATGCTTTCTATACTATATTAAAAAAAAAAAAGCCACATAGAGACTGTGATGTCTTTACCAGCAAGAAATAAGTTGAATCACTACGGGAAAAAGATAGAGCATTCTAGGCTGAAATTATTATTTTCCAAATCAACCCCAATATCCTAATGTCCATGGACCACACGTGTAGCTGTGTTCCTAAATCTCACTGCATGGTGCTAGCATTGTGAACATTTGCATTTTTGCCATTGATCTCATAGTTGTTCTTGAAGAGCTAGATTTAAAGTCAAGTCAATGAAAGGGGACATGTCTCACTCATTTCAGGTTGCTAGGCAACCGGTCCACTCCATTGCAGCTCTTCTATTTGCTCAGGAGATGCAGAAAGGTCAGGAGAAAGTATGGACCATATACATCATATATGTGTGTGTGTGTGTGTGTGTGTGTGTGTGTGTGTGTGTATTAGAATAATTTCTAGGAAAACTATCCAATCTGTGGACTTTGTATTGGTTTTTATTTCTCTGAGCTGACTTTCCTTGTACATCTTTTTTTTTTGTCAGAGTCTCACTCAGTCGCACAGACTAGAGTGCAGTGGCACACTCACAACCACTGCAGCCCCAACCTGCTGGGTTCAGATGATCCTTCTATTTCAGCCTTCCAAGCAGCTGGAACTACAGGCACACACCATCACACCCAGCTAATTTTTTGATTTATCGTAGAGAGGAGTTCTCACTAAGCTGTCCAGACTGGTCTCAAACCCCTGGACTCAGGCAGTCCTCTCGCCTCTGCCTCTCAAAGTGCTGGGATTACAGGCGTGAGCCACCGCGCCTGGCTTGTCTGTTTTTGACATCTGCTTTTTCGCTGGTGGTCTCCGTGAATTTCATGAAGAACACCTTTCTCACATTTCATTCTGTCATCTCTTTTTACAGTTTTGTCTTGGGGCTTCAATGTCTTCCTTTGGAAAACAAGGTCACTAGGCCACAGAGACCTGGAAACATGAACAAAATGGATATGTGAAGGTCATGGAGATCCTCAAAACTAACTGTAAATGGACACAGCTGGAAAGATTTTGTAAGGAAGCCCAAGCTTAAATGGCTTAAGAAACAAGGGGGTTGATCGTCTCAGATAACAAGAAAGTACACGAAGGTCTGTGGAAAATACACAGGTGGGTTTTTCTGAGGGTCAATGACCAGGCCATTGTCTACTTTCTGCCCTTCTGACCTCACTGTGTTGGCTGTGCCCTCTCCTGGCCACAAGGTGGCAGCAGAAGCCTCAGGCACCACAGCCTCACCTGAAGGAGTGGTTCTAGGACTTTCTCAGTTGTTCATACAGTGTGGCCTCTAGGCCAGCAGCTGCAGCAGCACCAGGGAATTGTTAAAAATGCAAATTCTCAGACACCACTCCAAACCCCTTTACGCGTTTAAAAATTAAGGTCCTCCCATGGCTGGGCGTGGTGGCTCAGCCTGTAATCCCAGAACTTTGGGAGGCCAAGGTGAGTGGATTGCCTGGGCAACCTGGTGAGCTCTCATCTCTACAATCAATCGAAAATTGGCCAGGTGTGATGGTGTGTGCCTGTAGTTCCGGCTACTTGGAAGGCTGAGGAAGAAGCTTCGCCTGAGCCCAGAAGTTCTATGCTGGGGTGGCCATGAGTGCGCCACTGCACACCAGCCTGGGCTACAGAGTGAGACTCCAACTCAAAAGTAAAAAATAAAGGAAATAAAAGCTAAGAAACTGTTTCTGAAAGACTTCTCCATCACATTACCCCTCACATTCAATGGACCAAAATTGGAGCATTTGCCTATTAGTGAGGAAAGAGAATAAAATTAGCAAGATTGTTTTATACCGTCAGTTCTTAAACTCATGTGCATCACGAGTTTGAGAATCACCTATAGAGTGTGTTAAAACAGATTGTGACTGGGTGTGGTGGCTCATGCCTGCAATCTCATCACTTTGGGAGGCCAAGCCAGGAGAATCACTTAAGCTCAGGAGTTTGAGACCAGCCGGGGTAACATAGTAAGACCTTGTCTCTACAAAAAATACACAAATTAGTCAGGCATGGTGGCATATGCTTGTAGTCAGAGCTACCTGGGAGGCTAAGATGGAAGGATTGCCTGAGCCCAGGAGGTCAGGGCTGTGGTGAGTCGTGATGGCACCACTACACTCCAGCCTGGGCAAGAGTGAGACCCTATCTCGCAAAAGAAAAACAAAACAGGGTCTGGGCTCTGTGGCTCAGACTGTAATCCCGCGCTTTGGGAGGCCGAGGTGAGTGAACTGCCTAAACCTGCGGGTTCGAGACCCGCCTGGGCAACTTGGTGAGACCTCATCTCTACAATAAATCAAAAACTAGCCGGGCATGGTAGCACGCGCCTGTAGTTCCAGCTACTTGGAAGGCTGAGGCGGAAGGATCACCGGAGCCCAGCAGGTCGAGGCTGCGGTGGCCAGGAGCAGCCACTGCACCCCAGTCTGGGCGACAGAGTGAGACTCCAGCTCAAAAAAAAAAACAAAACAAAAAAACCCAATTCTCAGGTGCTGCTGTGGTTGTTGGCCACACTGTAGGAGCCACTGGCTTAGCCCAATCAGTGAATAGGAATGTGGCCCGGGCTACCTGGAGTCTGCTCTTAGGTACAGGAACATGGATGTCTTCATAAATTAGGGTTCACCAGCAAGAGAGAGGGGAGATGGCTGTGGATACAACCAACAATGTTTGCTATACTTACATTCTCAGAAAACTTACGGCATACTTCTCTGAAATAGGAAATACTTGGGCATGACTGGTTATAAAGTATATCTTAAATTCATGGTTAAGGGAAGAAGAGGGCAGGTGAATGAGGAGAGACAGAAAACAAACGGATGAGGACAGAGGTTGAAATTTAATTTTTTTTTTTCGAGATGGAATCTCACTCTGTCGCTCCTGGCCACTGCAGCCTCGACCTGCTGGGCTCCGGTGATCCTTCCACCTCAGCCTTCCAAGTAGCTGGAACTACAAGTGCGCGCTACCACGCCCGGCTAATTTTTAAAAAATTTTTTTATTGTAGAGATGAGGTCTCGCCAATTTGCCCAGGCGGGTCTTGAACCCACGGGCTCAGGGAATTCACTCACCTCAGCCTCCCAAAGCGCGGGATTACAGGCTGAGCCGCTGAGCCTGGCTTGAAATTTAATTTTAAATGCCCTGTTTTTTTTGTTTTTTGTTTTTTTCTTTCTATACAGCCCTCCTGGCTTGAGAAACTTACACTGGACGAACTTGATGCGGAAAAATGACATACCATTGGGAGGTCTAGTCCCTTGCAAATTCATTTTGATACTTTATATTTTAAGATGTGTACCGGGGTATAAAGTTGCTCAGAGTCATGCCTCATACCATCTGCAGCTAGCTTTAGTCTTCATTTTCACATGGCATCGGATATTTTTTTAGCTTTTTATGAGTAGTTGGTATAAATATTCCACAAACTACAGAGAAGTCATGGGTCAGAAAAGGATCCTAATTTTTCTATTAATGCATCTTATCTATTTTTTAAATTTTATTTTATCATAGAGATGTGGGGTACAAGTAAGGGTTAACCACACAAGTAGGCTGCATGCAGGTGAAGTTTGGGCCTCCAACTGGCCCTCACTCCCCCTGGTTTAGGATCAGGTACCCTTTGTGTTGCTACCTGCCCTGACACACTTCATTTAAAGAGCTACAGGATTTTGGAATTGGAAAGGATCAGGGACTCTTTCCCCATTTTACAGCCTCTGAAATGAAGGCTGGAAATATGCCTGAGCTCACCCAGTCACCATGTGGCGGTGCAGATTATAGCCTGGGCCTCAAGACCATGTCTCTTCTTCAGAAGTATTTATTTTTATGCTTATGGCGAGTCTCACTCTCTCACCCAGGCTGGTGCAATCAGGACTCACCACAGCCTCGACATCCTGGGCTCAGGTAGTCCTTCCACCTCAGCCTTCCCGGTAGCAGGGACCACAGGCACATGACACCATACCCAGCCAGGTTTTGTATTTTCTATAGAGAGGAGGTCTCGCTATGTTGCCCAGGCTGGTCTTGAACTCTGGACTCAGGCAGTCCTCTTGCTTTGGCCTCCCATAGGGCTGGGGCTACAGGTGTGAGCCATTGTGCCTGGCTTTTTCAGAAGTTTTGACTAGCCCTTCCATGAAGTGGAGAACACAAAAACAAAACAAGAGATAACAAACAGGTTATACACAAATGATAAGACCAAAGTGTTTAGGTATTTGGCATTTGAGGGATGTCATTTCCACTGGGTGATGCTTTAGCTATGAGCCTCACCCTGATTGCATTCAGGCTCAAGCATGACAGCCCTCAGCTGCCAGCTCCACGGCTCTCCTGCCCAGCTGCTTCCCAGAGGGCCATTGGCCTCCTGAGGCTTGGGTCTGACACACACCCCTCCCCGCCCCTGGATCTCCTCGCCAGCCTCCTTCTCACACAGCCCCGTGAGTAAACCACAGCTTCGCCTCAATCTGTCAGTTTTAACTTCAAGGCCTCCCAGCCCTCCCCTGCCACTAGTCTTTGACAGATCCAGCCTGTCATGCCCCTTCATGTAGAACCTTTTATAAGGTGCGGGGGTTATTAACCGCTTTCCTCCTAGGGGAACATGAGGTTTTCTTTTTTTTGAAAACAGGATTTATTAAGAGGACAGAAAGATTCCTACAGTGGGAGGGAATCCGAGGGGGTTGCCCTTTTTTGTTTGTTTGTTTTCTGAGTTGGAGTCTCCCTCTGTTGCCCAGCCTGGAGTGTAGTGGCACGCTCACGGTCACCTCAGCTTCTACCTGCTGGGTTTAGGTGATCCTTCCGCCTCAGCCTTCCAAGTAGTTGGAACTACAGACACACGCCACCACACCCTGCTAATTTCTTTTGATTTATTGTAGAGAAAAGATTTCACCAAGTTGCTCAGGCTGGTCTCGAACCCCCAAACTCAGGCAATTCTCTCACCTTGGCCTCCCAAAGTGCTGGGATTACAGGCTGAGCCACCGTGCCCAGCCATGAGTTTCTTTTATGAGTTACTCATCCTCCATCTCAGAGACTTTGACAAGAGATGGGGCTGCTTCTAGGAAATTGGCAGAAAAAAAGTTTCCCAAGACTACATTTGCTTACTTAAGGCCACACCAGTGCTTTTTGGACCACTGGCTACTCTGCTTAAAGAAAAGTGTGTACCGAACTACATCCATCTACTAGAGTCCAGGGCTCCTGAAGGACCACCTCGGCTATGAAAGAGGAAGGAGAAAGATGCTTCAACTGTGGATGAGTGTGGCAGCCCACTCACCTCCTCTCTTCCCCTGGATGGGGAAGGAGACAGTTACAAAAGCTCTCCTTGTCTTGAAAAGTCATTTTCTTCTTTCCCGTTTTCTGCTTTCCAGAGTGAGCTAAGCAGTCCTCTTGGTTCTAGACCTTGGGTCCAGGTGTTACTTTGCTCTGAGCAGGATCTCAAGGTTACTGTAGGGAAGCAATTAGCCAGGTGGTGGCTTTAGGCTTTAAGACAGAAGAACAGGATCGGTAGGTGTTCTGTGTATGTCAAGCCCCACTCGCCAGAGGGAAAGGACAGGCACTGACAGGCTAAGGCTATTTCACAAGGCTACCCACCTCCCCCATGCCCACCCTGCTAGAGGTTTTTCCCTGCCTGAACCAAATCCCCTCCTCCCATGGATCCCACACTCTGGCTCTTGTTTGGACAGTGCTAGAGCCAAAGTAGGAGCTCAGCAGTTAAAAGGAATGACATTCCCACACGACCCTCTCAGCAGGCCAAAGTTCACCAGTAGAGTCTCCTAAGTGTGATTGCTACACACTTTTTTTTTTTTAGTTGGGGGGTCTCATTTTGTCACCCAGGCTGGAGTGCAGTGGCACGATCACAACTCACCACAGCCCTGAACTCCTGGGCTGGGGCGCGATTCTTCCGCCTCAGCTTCCCAATCAGCTGGGACTACAGGTACATACCACTATGCCTGGTGATTTTTTTTTTTTTTTTTTGTAGAGATGAGGTCTTGCTATGTTGCCCAGGTTGGTCTGGAACTCCTGGGCTCAAGTGATCCTCCCGCCTCAGCCTCCCAAAGTGCTGGGATTACAGGCATGAGCCACTGTGCTGGGCCTACACACTTACTTCTTTATTTTGAGTTGGAGTCTCACTCTGTTGCCCAGACTGGAGTGCAGTGGCCGATCCCGGCCACCGCAGCCTCCACCTGCTGGGCTGCGGCGATCCTTCCGCCTCAGCCTTCCGAATAGCTGGAATTACAGGCATGCGCTACCATGCCCGGCTGATTTTTGATTTATTGTAGAGATGAGGTCTCGCCAAGTTGCCCAGGCGGGTCTCGAACCCGCGGGCTCAGGCAATCCACTCACCGCAGCCTCCCAAGGCATGGGATTACAGGCTGAGCCACCGAGCCCAGCTCACACTTCTAAATGTGACATTGTAAGACAGCTTCACTCTCTTGGCCACCCTTCGCAGGATGTGCTGCACCTTCTTGCCGTCCCTTAACATGTGGCTGTGGTAGCATTCAAACTGGAGAAACCCTCTGGATGTGGCATGGCAGAGCTGAGCAGAGCACAGTGGCACCACAGGCGTTTCCTCTCTGGTACCGGATGCTGTGTTTCCTATAAGGAAGCCGAATCTGGCGCCATTTTTGGCTCTCAGGACACACTGAAAGACGAAAGGCTTGCATCTTATTTTCCAAAAGCTCTGGCTCTTCTGCTTCTCCCTGTGCCCAGGATCCAGATTCCCTATCTCTGTGCTAAGTGTCTCTGTGGCTGAAGGCTTGAGTCAGCAAAAACTTTGGGCTTGGAGTTATGTCACAGTCAGGAGGGAAGGGAGTCCCAGCAGGATGCTCAGTGACAGGGAGGCAGAGAAGAGGCCCAGCGAGAAGAGTTTGGGGAGTGTATGTATTTTGACATCTTAGAGTCTTGTGATGGGCGGGGAGGGGTGCAGAGAACTGATGAGAAGAGCAGGGAAAAGAGGCCAACCCAGGCACCGGGCGTGACTCCGAATCTTCTGTGCCCTCAGGCCCAGGCTTGGGGTAGGACAGAGGTGCTCAACCACTGAGCTGTCACTGTCCTCACACTCCTTCACAGATGCAGCCATATAAAAATAAGCGTACAGTATTTACATCACAAGCGAGTTGTCATACCGTTACCAGAATGCCCATCAGATTCAGTTTGAGCTCATTGTGTGACCCAAGGCAGATGTAAATGACAGATTCACTTTCAAAGAAAGGTCATGTTTCTCACAGAACTTTCGGAATCCTGGCCAAGGTAGTAAGAAGTTTTCTCAAATGTGAACCTAGAGCTAATAGACAATCAGTTAATAGCGTCACATTCATGAATGGCATATGAGAGACATCATTTCTTACAGAAATGATCATCTAGCCATTGTTGTGGGTTGTTTAATTTCTTTAAGTGTGTTGCCAAAAATTCAACGTGTGAAGAGTGTTTTAGGTTGGGCACAGTGGCTTAAACCTTTAATTCCAGGATTTTGGGAGGACAAGGCAAGAGGATTGTGAGATCAGGGGTTCGAGACCAACCTGAGCAACATGGTAAGACCTCGTTTCTACAATAAAAATAAAAAAATTAGCCGGGCATGGTGGCTCACACCTGTAGTTCCAGCTATTAGAAAGGCTGAGGTGGAAGGATCGCCTGAGCCCAGGTCTAGGCTGCAGTGGCCGTGAGCGTGCACTGCACTCCAGCC
>NW_007247308.1:69122-70750 GCF_000164805.1 Carlito syrichta | reverse complement strand
GTGTGTGTGTGTGTGTTTGTGTGTGTGTGTGTGTGTGTTGTTTAGAAATATTATGTATATATTTTAAAACAATTCTGTTTAGGAATTGTAAATTTGGCCGGGTGCGGTGGCTCAAGTCTGTAATTCCAGCACTTTGGGAGGATGAGGTGAGAGGACTGCCTGAGCCCAGGGGTTCAAGACCAGCCTGGGTAACTTGCTAAGACCTCGTCTCTACAATATTCAAAAATTAGCCGGGTGTGGTAGCACTTGCCTGAATTCCAGCTACTTGAAAGGCTGAGGCAGAAGGATCACCTGAGGCCAGCAGGTCGAGCCTGTGGTAGCCATGAGTGTGCCACTGCACTCCAACCTGGGTGACAGAGTGAGACTCCAACTCAAAAAAAAAAAAACAAAACCTTAAATTTCGAAGGACCATATTATAGTCTTCTTTTCCCACAGTGCTTAGCATAATATTGACTACTAAATTGAAGCATAGTACTCATTACATTGAACGGAGTGAGGATTACCTTGTTTAAGGTTCTCTGAGATCCAAAAGGTCTTAAAGTTTTTAAAGGTTTCAAAATTAAGGTTAGGGTTGCTTATAAAATATTGCTATTAAATAACGTTGATATTAATATTTCTATTAAATGCACATTATTGTGTATTCATACAATGAGGCAACTAGTTTTTTTAAAAATCGTACTTAGTTTTAGAAACGAGGTCTCACACTGTCGCCCAAGCTGGAGTGCAGTGGCATGATCATAGTTCAATGAAGCTTTAAACTCCTGGGTTCAGGCCAGACTCCTGCCTCAGCCTCCGGAGTAGATGGGACTAAAAGTTGGCCACCATGCCCAGCTTACCTTTTTCAAAATAAAGAAAAATCTAGGTACATTTGTCAACATCTGTAAAATGGTAGGCATGGAGTTTCAGAGTTTAACAAACTCTTAGTCCACCTTTTTTTCTTTCTGGCAAAATTCATAAAAGTAGGAATTCTCAAATCTGACATCGACTTGAAAACTTCTGCAGATAGGTAAAATAGAAGACAGTGTTGAGTCCTCGCAAAGAGTGGCCGCTATTCCTAACGACCTAGGGCGTTTTATGTCTCAAATCAAAGGATGCTATTCTTGTCTATTTTTTAATTTTAAACTACCCATGCGAATAGTCACACAGTCTGCAATACTCTTCTTTGTATATGATGAAAACGAAGAAGAGATGCATAACTAAGTTTCTGTTCTTAACAGGACATCAACTTAATAAGGGGGGAGAGGCTGTGAATTCTTCTTCCCTGTGTGAGTTACAATGACGCTACCCAGCCCTTTCTCCACGAGACCAACCGAAAAAGAGACACTCTGTCGGAGATCACCATCAAAGCCACTTGAGTGTTGCCACGGGGAGCCGCGCGGGCTCACAGTAAGCCACTCTGTGCTCCCGGTGGCGTTCGGTTTAAGGCATCGTGGGCTGTCCACTTCCGGCTGCAGTGAAGTTGGACGGACACAGACCTTGACGCGACGGGGTAGCAAGGATTTCTCGAGCAAGCGGGACTCCGAGGAACAGACGAGTGGCTGTGTGTCACGGGCGGCAGGCTGTGTGCACGGGGGCACGCGGACTGCGGGGCGCGCGCGCGGGGTGAGCGCAGGGGGCCGGCGGTTCCG
>NW_007247308.1:3370-68852 GCF_000164805.1 Carlito syrichta | reverse complement strand
GAGAGCTCGGCGCGGGCGTCCCACCCGGCTCCGCGCGGCCGTCGCTGCCACTCCGCTATTTCAGCCCTTTTGTTTCAGCGTCTGTGAAAAGGGGCGAAAGAGGAGCGCGGGGTGCGTGTGCGCGCGCGCGCTTCTGTGTGTGCGTGTGTGTGTAAACCGGGAGGCGTTTGGCTTGGAGCCATTTTTCCCCTTAATTGTGGAGACAGAAAATCCCATCGAACGCTTTCCCCGGGGAGACGGGGCTGCTGTGTTCCTCCTTTTCCTCCCCAGCGTCTGGAGGGAGCAGCTCGCCCTCCCCGCCGCCCACCTTCCCGGCCTCCGGCCCCGGTCTCTTCCCACCCCTCGCCGCCCCCCCCAGCCCTTCGGCAAAGCCCCGCGAGCGAGCGGGGTGTCTGCAAAGCGGGCCCGGTCACCTGTCGTGGCAGCTGCCTGGAAATCCCGGCGTTTCTGCTGTCTGGAGTCTGTGCTGCTTCCTCTGGCGAATCTCGGAGATCGCTCCCTGGACCAACCCTGCCCTCTGTCCTGAGCTGCCCCGCGCGGGGCGTGATGCCCACTCTAAAGTTGGACCCGCCTGGGGCATTTAGCCGGGAGGTGCCGCTGTTTGTCCTGTCGCGACAGCACGCCAAGGTTAGGAAGGGGAGGGCGATCCAGCCTTAGAGGAAGTGAGGTGACACTGTCCTCTCGGGTTGAGGTCACTCAGGGGCGTAGCATTCTACCCGCCCTTGTGACCAGAAGGTCTCCTAAGACTTCACCACTTGGGGAGAATTAACTCCCCTTGCCAGGGAGCTGTTTCCTGGATTTCTCCTGGGGTCTCTCCTCCCCCTGGTATGTTACAGGCGTCCAGCACCTTAAGGATATCCGTTATGTCCTTCCAGTAGACAGGTTTAAACACACACACACACACACACACACACACACACACACACACGCGGGAAATTATTTCTAAGGGTTTGAAGAATTATGTAAAAACCCGTTGCGGTGGTGGTGGTAGGTCCCTTGGCGCCTCTTCTGTGTCTGGGTCTCCATTTCTCAGTGAGTTGGAGTTTGGTTCTGGCAGGCAAGCCCACTGGGAATGGTACTGTGGTCCTGGGAAGTTCTCATCAGGCTCCGCAGCTGGGGTTGCTGGGTTGTGAGGTTGTGATGGATGTGAGGTGACAGGGCACCTTGCACATAATCACACTGCAATACAGAGAGGCGGTGTGGACGCGGCTCTCCGCGTTGTGCAGTGATGCCCAGTTCAGAATGGCAGGCTCACAAGTGTGCTGTCTTGGTGGTTCACGGGCATGGAAATGATTAAGTGAATACATTGGGAATAGCCAAATCTTGTGTTTGGTTCTTCAGTTTAAAGAATGGCACTTGATTTGTATAAGAGTTATTAGGGGAGTAAGGGCTGGGGAGATGGTAGTTTTTTATGTGATACGGGGAGGTGTTGACTTCTAGAGTTATAAAGGTGTGTAGTACTGAGTTAGAGGGAGGCATGTGGGCAAAAACTGCTTTTAACACTGGTGCTTTCAGACATGAAGATGAGTAGAAAGCCATGATACTTTCTGTGCCTGAGAAATAATAACATAGTGTATTTACTACTATGTTTTTAAAAATAATGTCCTCTTCATTTAGAGATACCATGTGTATCATTGAACTTTCTAGTTTCTATATGGAGGTATAAGAGTGGCAGTTTGGTTGTTCACAATTTTTCCTACTAAAACTCTGAATAGAAAAATTTTCTAGCTCAAGAGATGAGTAGTACATGAAGCCTGTTATAAATTGAACCACTGCACATTGATGTTGAGATCCTGAGTAACGAAAGAGTGGTAACAGGACAGCAACCTTCCTTCACGCCAAATTTAAGCCTCTCACTCCAGAGTTTATGGGACAGAATGTGGAGCCCAGGTTTTCTTCTTGGTTTTGCTGTATATTCACTGAGTATCTGAATATAGGAAGGTTTATGGAGTGCCTGCTGAGTGCATGGTTAAGCTAGGTGGGAATCAGTTTCTTTGTTCCAGTATTTGCACCAGTTACTGTCTTTCTCCTGTTCTGTAGATGGAGAATGAAGATAGAGTGGCCCAACTGTGCATGGACTTTGTAAAATGCATTTAAAAGCCGAGTGAAACCTCTGTTATGAAAGGCCATGATTTAGTTAATGCATAGGTTCTTGTTTAGAATTTTTTTTTTTTATTAATCAGTATTTTTTATTATGGTTTTGTGGGGTACAGTTAAGGGTTAGGTATACAATTACGTTTCATTCAGGCACCCTGTTGTCTTGTTTAGAATTCTATGAAATATTTTCAGTATTTCAAAAGCCTTACAGAGATTGTCTTTGCCCTTAGACTACTAAGAAGATAGATAAAAATGTTAATTTTAAAAACTTTTTTTTTTTTTTGAGTTGGAGTCTCACTCTGTTGCTCAGACTGGAGTGCAGTGGCTGCTCCCGGCCACTGCCCCGACCTGCTGGGCTCCGGCCATCCTTCCTCCTCAGCCTTCCAAGTAGCCGGAATTACAGGCATGCGCTACCACGCCCGGCTGAGTTTTTGATTTATTGTAGAGATGAGGTCTCGCTGCCCAGGGGGGTCTCGAACCCACGGGCTCAGGCAACCCACTCATCTCAGCCTCCCAAAGGTGCGGAATTACAGGCTGAGCCACTGAGTCCGGCTATTTTTTTTTTTTTTTAATTTATTGTAGAGATGTAGTCTCGCCTACCCAGGCGGGTCTCGAACCCACGGGCTCAGGCAATCCACTCACCTCAGCTTCCCAAAGGTGCGGGATTACAGGCTGAGACACCGAGCCTGGCTATTTTTAAAAACTTTTGACTGGGATAATGTTAATTTAGTAACTAAATTTTAACAGACAAAACCTACTGGTTTTTTGTGGTAAAATACATGTAACAAAATTTGCAATTTTAAGTGTACAGTTCAGTGGCATTACGTACATACACGTTTGTTACAGCCGTCCCCACATCCACTTCCACTTCCAGAACTTTTTTCAGTTTCCTGAACTGAAACTCTGTACCCATTGAGCATTTTTAAAAATAAATTTTTAATTTTAAATATGTGGGGTACAATTCAGGGTTTGGTATACAAATGTTCATTATGCAGGTATCCTTGTTGATGAGGTGTGCCCCCCCTTTTTTTTAGCTGGAGACAGGACAGGGTCTTGCTATGTAGCCTAGCAAATTCCTGGGCTCAAGTGATCCTCTACCTCAGCCTCCCAAAATGCTGAGATTACAGGTGTGAACCACCCCGCCCAGTCCCCATGAAATGCGAACTCCTCATTTTCCTCTTCCCCCAGCCTATGGTTTTTTGTTGTTGTTGTTGTTGTTTTGAGTTGGAGTCTCACTCTGTCGCCCAGACTGGAGTGTAGTGGCCGCTCCCGGCCACCGCAGCCTCGACCTGCTGGGCTCCGGCGATCCTTCCACCTCAGTCTTCCGAGTAGCCGGAATTGGTTTTGAGTACTCTAGGTACCTCTTGTCAGTGGAGTCACTCGGTATTTGTCCTTTTGTAACTGGCTTATTTCGCTTGGTTTGGTGTCCTCAAGGTTCATCCATGTTGTAACATATGTCAGAATTTTCTTTCTTGTTAAGGCAGAATAATTCTCCACTGAATGTATATACCACATTTTGTTTATAAACATTCTAAATTTTTGTGTACTAAATGCTAACAGCCATTGTCACTGCATGATGATCAGGCTCTTTACGTATCTAAGCTGAGAGAATGTTTGTTTAATTAAAACAGGAAAACAAATGAGTTATTATTTAATGCATAGAAACTCTGTAAAATCAAGACCTGTGGGGGATAAAAAACTAATAAATGTGTTAAGTCTTCCTGGGTCCTATCTTCCCTTCTATGTGTGTAGTGACAAATGAAACATCTCTCTGAAATTCAGAACTGATGCAGATGGTGTTTATATTTCCTAGCTAATTCACAATGGTGGTATATTTTTCTGAATGGAAGGATATATAGGGATCCTTTAAAATAGAAAGGGAAACAGGTAAATGTTAATATAATTGTGGCATGGGGAAAGTCTTTCTGAGCTTAGCACTGAACAAAAACCCATAAAAGATTTGACAACAATTTTGACAATATACATTATTTTAAAAAGAGACTGTTGAATCTTTTTTCTTTGCAACTTTTTATTGAAGAAACTGAGTTTTATCAATTGCATCCCTGTAATGTCAAATATGTCCTTTCCTTTCTCGTGTTTCCTGTACATTGGTAGTCTGATCTAAGGCTTAATCAGAAGACTCATGTGTTTTTTCTGTGTTTTTTTTTTTTTTGTGTGAGGGCAGGATCATTTTCATCAGGGTTTGTTTCTTTTTGCAATATTAACAATTATTCTTTTTTATTTTATTTGAGTTGGAGTCTCACTCTGTCGCCCAGACTGGAGTGCAGTGGCCGCTCTCGGCCACCGCGGCCTCACCTGCTGGGCTCCGGTGATCCTTCCGCCTCAGCCTTCCAAGTAGCTGGAACTACAGCGTGCGCTACAATGCCCGGCTAATTTTTTTAAAATTTATTTAGAGATGAGGTCTTGCCAAGTTGTCCAGGCGGGTCTCGAACCCATGGGCTCAGGCAGTCCACTCACCTCAGCCTCCCAAGACTCGGGATTACAGGCTGAGCCACCGAGCCTGGCTTAACAATTATTCTTGATTGTTACTTTGATCCATCAGTGCATGAGGGATTCCAATATGGTTATATTCTAATTCTATTATTCCCTCTTTAGTTGTTAATTGAAATAAATATGTAAGTAGAAATTCTCCTTTGTTAGTTATTTGGTTGCTTGAGGTATAGATTTATAGGAAGGGTGTGAAAAATGTCTGATTATTTCCATTGATTTACCAGTTTTCAGATTATGAGTTGGTTCTCTAGCATCCTCCAATGGTGATGAATGAGGAATTTTTCTTTTTGAGGGGGGATTGTTATGATTTCTTTCATGTTAGTATATATGTTGTATTTCAGTCTGTTGCAGTTATTTTCATTTTGATGCTCAAAGTGGCCTCTGTTTGGGCAGAGTAAGCTTATTCGGGTTGGCTTCTAGTCCTTCTGAAATGGCTGTGGTAATCTAATCGCTTTCCTGCTTTCTGCTATGATGACATGTTCCAGGCTCATCCTGTATACTTTGTTTTAGACATGGACTCAAAGTAGACCCTTTTCAGAAGAAAAAAAGGAAAAGTACATGCCCTGTAAGCTTTAAAATATTCTATTTTACTAGTGTTTAAATAAATAAAATTCTGAGCAAAAATAAGATACTGCTTGTTAGGGAGTGAATGAATGTGTTCCTCTGCCCCCTGCAGATGTTGAAATCCTAACTCCCAGTATGATGGTATTTGCTAGTGAGGCCATTGGGGGTAATTAGGGCTAGATGAGGTCGTGAGGGTGTGGCCCTCGTAATGGGATTGGTGTCCTTATTAGCAGAGAAGCTGAGAGCTTGCTTTCTCTCTTCCTGCATGTGTACACACACACACACACACACACACACACACACACACACACACACGTACGTGAGTGAGGTTGTGAGCACACAGTGAGATGGAAGCTGCCTACAAGCCAAGAGAACAAGCCTCAAGCTTCAGAATGAAAATTACCTTGCTGGTACCTTGATCTTAGATATTAGATACTTCTAGCTTCCAGAACTGTGAGAAACAAATTTCTATTGTTTAAGCCACTCAGTATAATGGTGTTTTGTTACAGCAGTCTAAGCATTTTTCAATTACTATGTTGGTAATATAATTTAGACCCAATTTAGACCTTTAGGGATATGAAATGATTTGGTAAGGTGTAATATAAAGTGTGGTATTATGATGATTTTTGCTAGTCCTCTTGGCAATCTTAATCCTTTGCACATGGATGTCCCTTCTGAGGGGACATTGTAAATCTAGCAAACCACTCAGATGTCTTCTTTCAGGGGACATAAAGAGGTTGCTGGTGATAATACAGGACAAACTTATGCCAGTGAAAATTTTTCAAAAGAAGTATGTTTCCTTGAAGTTTTCCATTCAAATTGCATGAAAAAGCAAATAAAGAGATGGAATATATGCTGAGATATATGTAAAAAAAATTAGCTGGCATTACATAGAAAGAGAATGTGTGAAGTGATTTCACAGGATGCACAGACTGGACAATAAATTACGTAGTATTAATGTGGGAGGAAGAAAATGAGACTACAATGCCTGAATAGAAAATCACAGCCGGGCCCGGTGGCTCAGCCTGTAATCCCGCACCTTTGGGAGGCTGAGGTGAGTGAATTGCCTGAGCCCATGGGTTCGAGACCCACCTGGGCAGGCGAGACCTCATCTCTACAATAAATCAAAAAATTAGCAGGGTGTGGTAGCGCGCGCCTGTAATTCCAGCTACTCGGAAGGCTGAGGCAGAAGGATCGCCGGAGCCCAGCAGGTCGAGGCTGCGGTGGCCGGGAGCGGCCACTGCACTCCAATCTGGGCGACAGAGTGAGACTCCAACTCAAATAAAAAAAAAAAAATAGTAAAAAAAAAGAAAATCACCAGGTGGAAGACATCAAATTACTATTGCATAAACATGTATCAGTGAACCTACAGTGCATGTCAGTGACTGTTTCACACATTACCACACATTAAAAATATACAAAATTTTGATTTTTTTGTCATAAATAAGTGCCTTGGTGTCCAAAATTCTATTATAAGGCAACTATTACAGTAAAATAATTGGTTCCAGTACAAAACTATTTAATATGAAGAGATTTGTTTTTTCAGTATTTCATTAAAAAGTGCAGCTGGATTGCTGGTAGGTGATCTGCGAGTTGTTTCTGAGTACAAAGGGTTAATATTTGGGCATCTCCCAGTGTGGAATAGGAATAATAAGGATGATAGTAATTGCTGGTGCAGATGAGGGGAAGTGTGTGCTCTCAGATGGACTCAGTATAGGTGGAAATTGATGCACCCATTCTAGGTAGCTGCTGTTAGGTATCAAAATGTGAATTGCCTTCAACCCAGAAAGTCCACATTTAGTAGGAATTTATCTTAAAGAAATAATAAGAAAAGTTAGCAAAGATACACATGTGTAGTAAAAACAGGAAATAACCTTAAATAAGGAATCGATTAAATAGGTTGTAGCACCTTCATTGCACGCAACCATTAAAAATAGGGATGTGCATTATAGTAATCAGTCTAGGAGGATACTCATGATATATTATTGAGTGAAAAAGGTGGATTATAGAACTTTAGGCTTAAAACCTAGAGATATATTGACATAGAAGATGCCAGACTTTGGAGGCTAAGCTCAGGTGATACAGGCTTTGGGAACCACCTAATGGATAGTTTGTTTATGTTGGCATGGTCTCAAAGACTGCACCAGTTGGTTTCATTCTCCTGTTTTAAGATTCAGATTTCCTGGACTGAGCATGTGATTGAATGACTTTGGGTACTTTGTCCGTCCTTTGGCTCTGTGTGTGTGTTTGTGAACACATATAGGATTGCTCTCAATTGACATTCCCACAAAGACCATATAGAATGGGGAAGGAGTCACAAGGAGAGTTGAGGTTCTTTAAAGACATGGACATAGATTCCAGGAAGACAAGGAAATAGATGCTTATTACCTATTTAGTTAAAATTAAGTGCATTCTTTGCTTGGAAACATTAAATTATTTCCCATAGCTCCATAAAATTACTGCAAATTCAGATATACTTGGGCTTTCTTTTCCCTTTTCCCTCCAACATGTTAGGATCTATACCAGTGGGTCAATACTATTTGGTGTCTTGCTTTCATAGAAAATGATTGGGCAAAATTAAAATTTTGGATTATTCATGAATTTTTAAAAATTATGCTGTTTTCTCCTTTAAGTATGGCTAATTCAGAATCAAATATATTTTTCTGAAGTCAGTAGAAATAGCAGTCTTTGTACTTATGTAGTGTCAAGGATACTCTCCCTTTAGAGAGAGTATTTTAAGAATAGAGTTGAAATGTAGTGTTTATGAAGAACCTCTGACAGTATATGTACTAGGTGGTAGAGTGTAGGAAATTATTCTGTAGGTGTACAGAGGTGCTGTGCAGATAATACAGATTTATTTGAACATCTTTCTCACTGTTATTTTTATTTTTTTGAGTTGGACTCTCACTCTGTTGCCCAGACTGGAGTGCAGTGGCATGCTCCCGGCCACCACAGCCTCGACCTGCTGGGCCCCAGCGATCCTTCCGCCTCAGCCTTCCAAGTAGCTGGAACTACAGGTTCACGCTACCATGCCCGGCTAATTTTTTGATTTATTGTAGAGATGAGGTCTCACCAAGTTGCCCAGGTGAGTCTCGAACCCGCGGGCTCAGGCAATCCACTCACCTCAGCCTCCCAAAGCATGGGATTACAGGCTGAGCCACCAAGCCTGGCTCTCGTTGTTATTTTTAATCAGAAGCACAATTAGAGTCTAAAGGGATGTGAGAGAGCTTTGCAAAAGATAACATGCTACAGTGTTACAATGTAAGATTAATTTCTCACTTAAAAAAATAAAATGAAAAATAAAAAGACTCAGTTTAGACTGTAATGAATGTGAAAAGATTTGGAAACACATATGACATTATTTGTTATCATTATTTCTACTGTTCCTTCTTTTGTTTTACTACTTAACCCAGTTTGTAGTGGTCATAGTAGAGCCACTAGAAGAAAGTTTTTGTAGCATCAGATCTATTAATGTAGGGTTAAGGCTAAGAATCTGGTCCTTGCAATGCATAATTTTTCATGAAAGATTTTTATGAAGTTTAGCCTTTTATGTCTCAGTTGTTGATCCAGCTAGTTAGTAGTTGGAACACTAAGTTCTAAAGATTCATTTGTATCTGTCTTCAAAAACTCGCTCAGCGTTTTTGAATTTCCATTCAGTGTTATGGACAACTGTCACCAAGTTCAGGATTTTTCATCATACTGGGTGTTTTAATAGCTTCTTGCCAACAACAAAAGGAAGATTAGTTTAAACTTTGTAAGGCAGTCACTCCTCTGCTTTGTGTGCTTTGTGTGTATAATTTTCAGTCCCTACTTAGGGAAATCAAGAGTCTGTATAGAAAACCCTTTCAGTACCATGTTACTCTCTCCTGCACCTGTACCTTTCCACCATCTTTGGCTATTAAGGGTGTATTTACTTTGCTGGGGAAACACACATCATGGTTATTGATGGCTGTGGTAACATGGTAGTGCCAGAGGACCTCAGACAAAGAGCAGGCCGAGCTAGTAATGCTGGGTCAGTTTTAATATTGGTGAAAAGTTGATCAGCAACTATGTTACTTACCATAGGCTGAGGATATACAGGATTATCTTCACACGTAATCAATTTCTTAAGCGTCACATGGCCTTCTTAGCCACAAAACCAGATGGATAAAATCTGTTCCAATGGTTAGAATATCAAAACCTGCATCATAGGAAGTTAGGCTTATGTTGTACACACAAAACCCTGGTGAGCTGAAGCTGGCATTTTAAGTACCAGAGTTACTGCTTAGAATTGTTAAATAATCAAAGAATTTAACTATGTGTTGACACTATTCAAATTAGAGAATGCCTTTAAAAAGTGATGCCTGAATTAAAGGCATCAGAGAAAAAGGTTGAAGGAGGTTGGTCATGGCTGAGGGTTAGATAGATGAACGTGTTGACTCAGGTCACATTTTCTGGCCTTTACTAGTAACTTGAACCTTTTCCATTTTTGTTCTTGCCATCTTTTCCCATGAAATGAGAAACTCAGTCTTGTTTCATATGTAGAAAATTTACTTTTCCGAACTAGTTTTCTGTTACTGGAATAATGAAGTAAATCCTATAATATTTGAAATGCTTGGAATAAAACAGGACAACTTTTAATAAAGGAAAGCTCACAGTTTGCTTATCTTATTCCATTAGTAATGATTTTTCATACTGGGACAGAAGTGAGAATGAAAGTGGCACCCACATATTGTTTTGTCTCTTTACCCAGGTTTGATTCCAATGGACTTGAGACTAAAAAGTAGTGTAGGATGGAATCTCTCCATTAGAGCTTACCAGCACATCAGGTCCCAGCTTTTTAGATTTATGGCATCCTATTTGTGTTTGATTGTGTGTCTCCTTCTCCTCACAACTCTAATGGCTACGACAGCCATGTCCCTGTAATCAGAGAAGAGTAAAGTATGGGTATATGAAATCTACAAATTGTTTCTGTAATTCAGCTTTATTTAATTACATCAGCCTTTAATTTTAATCACTCTTAGACCTTTTTTGGACTGTCAACAAGCTCCGTGATTACATTGCTATGTGGAATATATAAACATTTTGACCAATTAATGTTTTGAAAAATCTTGTGACACCGTATAAAGAGTAGTCAATCATAGTGAATGAGATTTGTATCTTATATGTGTTTATATACAAGAAATGGGATGAGAAATATTAAGTATTATTGTAAGTTCCTCCTAAGCTAAAAATGCTTTTCTTTGCAGAAGTATATATAAAGGCAATAATGTTTATGAGATGCATCTATACATTTAATAAGTTAATTGCAAGATAGGTAGAGAAGTCTCAAGGTTGACCACGTGGTTCAGAAATGGAATATCCCTGGCTACCTTTTACCTATGTTCAGTTGGTGAAGTTCTCTCTCCTTCACAAGACTGAGAAATATAACATGTGCTTGGCTTTGGGGAATGACTCGATTTTTCTGATGTATATGAGACAGTCACAACTTGGTGTGGGAGATAGGGTAAGCGCTGTTGAATGAATGATCAGTGATCTCTGAAGGTCATTTTAAAGCAAGTATTTCAACCCTTTAATTTTAATCAGTTATCACTTATTATCAAACCTTTTACTAGATTTTTAGTGACTAGTTGGACTTCCTGGGGTGTTAATGAGTGTGAAGTGGCCCCCAGGTGAGATGTCTGAAAGAGGAGGCAGGCTGGGAATCTGGACTCATTCACAAACCACCAGATCATGAATGAGCTCCTAGAAGTGGAGATTAGTTTAATTCCTTTCTCTTCATTTTGTGTTTGTCTTGCCTAAGTACTGTCTCTTACCACATAACATTATTTTGATGAGCAAACTATCTTATAGCATGTATTTAACATTATTGGAAGATAGTTAATCAACTGAGATGCAAACCTTTAGCTACAGAGTTTTTAGTCCAATGATTTAATTGTGGTTACACTGTTCTATGTGAAAAAATTTTTGTTTATTGGCTTTTATGTTGTTTGTTTGTTTGTTTTTTGAGTTGGTATCTCACTCTGTCCCCCAGGCTGGAGTGCAGTGACACACTCACAGACACCCCAGCATCAACCTGCTGGGTTCCGGCGATCCTTCTGCCTCAGCCTTCCAAGTAGCCGGAACTACAGGCACGCCGCTACTGTGCCCGGCTAATTTTTTTTTCATTTGTTGTAGAGACAGGGTCTCTCCAGGTTGCCTTGGCTGGTCTCGAACCTGCAGGCTCAGGCAGTTCACTTGTCTTGGCTCCCCAAAGTGCTGGAATTACAGACTTGATATGTTGTTTTGTATGTGGAGCTTCATTGTCACATGAGGTTTACAAACTTCTGCTTATTAATTCTTAATATGATAATATAATATTAATTTAATATGATTCTAACTTAGCTGTAATATAAACTATATGTATATGGGGACATTTTAAAAGAAGTGCATTCTACAAATTCTCTGGTCTTCTAAATGTCAAAACACAGAAATACTGTAGTTTCAGCTACTTGGAAGGCTGAGGGGGAAGGATCGCCTGAGCCCAGTGGGTTGAGGCTGCCGTGGTCTTGAGCATGCCACTGCACTCCTACCAGGGTGAGAGTGAGACTCCGACTCAAAACAACAACAACAACAACAACACAGAAATAACAAATAAAAATTACTGAGATAGACTGGCTGTAACATAAACTGATAACTGACTTAGGGTAACTCCATTTTATTTCAAAAAATACTTTTTCTTTTTTTTTTTGAATTGGAGTCTCACTCTTGTCACTCAGGCTGGAGTGCAGTGCCACGCTCATGGCCACCGCAGCCTCGACCTGCTGGGCTTAGGCGATCCTTCTGCCTCAGCCTTCCAAGTAGTTGGAACTACAGGTGAACACCACCATGCCTGGCTAGTTTTTGTTGTGATTTATTGTAGAGATGAGGTCTTGCCAAGTTGCACAGGCTGGTCTTGAACCCGTGGGCTCAGGCATTCCTCTCACCTCGGCCTCCCAAAGTGCTGGCCTGTTTTTGTTTTTTGTTTTTAATAAGAGTTTACTGTGTTGCTGTGGTAATCCCTTATGTGTATATTATAAATATTTTTCAGTTTTTTGGTTGCCTGGGAACTCTGTTCATGACATTTTGATGTATAAGAGTTTAAATATTCTGTGCAGGCAAACATATTAATCTTTTTTCCATTGTTTCTACATTGCTCAGAAAGTCTTTCCCCATACAGTTTCGTCTACCTCCCTCCTTCCCATCCTTTTCTTGAGCAGACGTTGAGTATTTTAAACATTTTTAATAACGTTTTTATTTTGGATTTACAGAAAAGTCAAAAAGATAGTATGGAGTTCCTATGTACCTTTCTCCTGGCTTCTTCTGATGTTAACATCTTACATAGCTTTAGGTCTTGTGTCAAAATTAAAAAAAGAATTGCTGCATTATTATTAGCCAAAATCTAGGCTTCATTCAGATTTCACCAGTTTTTTTACTAATGTCCTCTTTCCAGGGTACCATATTGCATTTAGATGGAGTGGGTTTAGTTATCCTGAAAATACCATGTTTGTGTAGAACTTTGTGGTTTTACGTTCAGAGTCTTTTTACATGCATATGTGAAATTTAGATGGAAAATATTCTTAATTATTGGTCTTATTAGATCTGGTCTATGAAGCCTACTTCTTGGCAGGGGCACTGTTGTACATGTGTAGGACCACAGGGAACTTGGGCATGAAAATGCTGTTCAAGATGTCCTGACAAGCCGGGCTCGGTGGCTCAGCCTGTAATTCCTCGCCTTGGGAGGCTGAGGTGAGTGAATTGCCTGAGCCCGCGGGTTTGAGACCCGCCTGGGCAACTTGGAGAGACCTCATCTCTACAATAAATCAAAAAATTAGCCGGGCGTGGTAGCATGCGCCTGTAGTTCCAGCTACCGGGAAGGCTGAGGTGGAAGGATTGCCAGAGCCCAGCAGGTCGAGGCTGGGGTGGCCGGGAGCGGCCACTGCAATCCAGTCTGGGCAACAGAGTGAGACTCCAACTCGAAAAAAAAAAAAAAAAAAGAAAATTCTTGCCATCAGAGTTAGATAGTTTATCTAAAAATGACTTCACTAGTTGGACTCCCATCATTACAGATTCACTTCTTTGGATATGATATATTTTGCAGACACTCTATTTAAAAAGTACCTCCAGACGGGCTCCGTGGCTCAGTCTGTAATCCCGCGCCTTTGGGAGGCTGAGGTGGTGGATTGCCTGAGTCCGCCGGTTCAAGACCCGCCTGGGCAACTAGGTGAGACCTCATCTCTACAATAAGTCAAAAAATCAGCCGGGCGTGGTAGCGCGCGCCTGTAGTTCCAGCTACTCGGAAGGCTGAGGCGGAAGGATCGCCGGGGTCCAGCAGGTCGAGGCTGCGGTGGCCGGGAGCGGCCACTGCACTCCAGTCTGGGCGAGCGAGTGAGACTCCAACTCAAAAAAAAAAAAAAAAAAATGTCCTGACTGCCAGTCACTGCTTCCATCTTCCATTTATTCATCCATCTTGATTTCGTAAGATGCTTTGTACTCACTCTGCTACCTTGTTCTTCTTTTGCCTGAACCTGAGTAGAAAATTAGGATATGTTGTTACTGTCTTTAAAGTCTAGGAGAGAAAGTCACCTCA
The DNA here is from genome assembly GCF_000164805.1 of Carlito syrichta. Classification (NCBI taxonomy): domain Eukaryota; kingdom Metazoa; phylum Chordata; class Mammalia; order Primates; family Tarsiidae; genus Carlito; species Carlito syrichta. The sequence goes on along the minus strand of NW_007247308.1, from coordinate 55,093 downwards.
CTATGAAGAAGCTTTTTCTGTTCCTACACATCAAAGAAACCCAACACATAAACCCAATGTATCACTGCCTTCATCTTTCAGAATATGATCTGGGTGCTAGGCATGACCAGACGTAGCTTTATTGCCTAGATGAATTATGTTGCCTGGATTAATACGAGCTTTACTCTTTTTTTTTTTTTTTTTTTTTTTATTGGAGTCTCACTCTGTCGCCCAGACTGGAGTGCAGTGGCCACTCGCAGCCACTGCAGCATCAACCTGCTGGGCTCTGGCAATCCTTCCGCCTCAGCCTTCCAAGTAGCTGGAACTACAGGCGCGTTCTACCATGCCTGGCTAATTTTTTGATTTATTGTAGAGATGAGGTCTCGCCAAGTTGTCCAGGCGGGTCTCGAACCCACGGGCTTAGGCAATCCACTCACCTCTGCCTCCCAAAGCGCAGGATTATAGGCTGAGCCACCGAGCCCAGCCGAGCTTTACTCTATTTATTTTTATTTATTTATTGAGTTAGAGTCTCACTCCGTTGTCCAGGCTGGAGTGCAGTGGCATGCTCACGGCCATCCCAGTACCAACCTGCTGGGCTCCGGCAATCCTGCTGCCTCAGCCTTCCAAGTAGCCAAACTATAGGCATGCAGTACTAAGCCCGGCTAATTTTTTAAATTATTGTAGAGACAGGGTCTCACCTGACTGTTGCCCAGGCTGAACAGTCCTGTTGCCCAGGCTGTTCTCGAACCCTTGGGCTCAGGCAATCCTTTCGCCTTGGCCTCCCAAAGTGGTGGGATTATAGGCTTGAGCCACTGCACCTGGCCATAAGCCTTACTCTTTAGAGAGTCTTGAAAATGTCTGTGGGTTGCTGGCTGATCTGTACCCTGCTGAGAGTGAAAACAGATGGACGGAAGTAAGAAATGAGGAGGGCAGGCAGAGAATCAGGCAGAGCAGGTTGCATGTTGGGTAGCTTCATCTTAGGACGTTGCCTGGTAGAAACAGCACTATTAGGGAGGGCTTAGATGCCTCTGCAGTTATCCATTGACTTCTCAGCTGACACTTGCTGATGTGTAAGGGCTAAATTTTCTTGTGATTGGCCAGTGGCTTCTACTTGTGCATTCAAATAATCTCCCCTTTTCTAACTAAAACTTGACTTTAATTTAAATATTTTTCTTCTTACCTTTTCTAACTTTTATTTTATTTTTTGAGTTGGAGTCTAACTGTGTCGCCCAGGCTGGAGTGCAGTGGCATACTCATGGCCACCCCAGTGTTGACCTGCTGGGCTCCGGCAATCTTCTGCCTCAGCCTTTCAAGTTGCTGGAACTATAGGCGTGTGCTACCACGCCCAACTAATTTTTTGAATGATTGTAGAGACAGGGTCTCACCATGTTGCCTAGGCTGTTCTCGAACCCCTGGGCTCAGGCAATCCTCTTGCCTTGGCCTACCAAAGTGCTGGGATTGTGGGCTTGAGCCACCGTGCCTGGTACTTTTCTAACTTTTAAAACACCACACCCTGCATTTCCATTTAGAAAACAGACTGTTGTGCATGCCTGTGGAGGAGAGGCCAAGGAAGGAACAGAGAAGGGAGTCCTGGCTTTGGTTTTTGCAGATCTGAAAGACATAGTTTCTGTAGTGTTGTCATATTCCATCTCAACCATTTGAGAGGATCAGTAGGTCACATGGGAAAGACTCCAGCCACATCACTAGTAAATCAGCAGAAATATCATTTTAAAGCAGATGTCCATTAGTAGATTGGACATACTTCAGTTTGACCAGATAGGAGCCTTGACCTTCTCTCCAAGGAGTTTTTCTGAGTGGTTTGTGACTTTTTCCATTGTAAGTAATAATCGTTGCTTACACATGTGTAATACTTAGTTTACAAAATATTTTTCCTCATATCCCCTTTTATTTGGTCTTCACAACAATCTTGCACAATATGTCAAGCACGTATTTTCGTGTTTTATGAGAAACCCAAGGGTAAGGCATTTGCCTGTAGTCATAAGCTTTAAGTAGCAGACTCGGACTTGAGTCTGCACCTACTGACTAAAAACTCTTTGTGCCTTCTCTCTTGCTTGCCCTGTGTCCCCTGTGCATTGGTCCTTCCATATTTATAGATCCACCTGCAGGTTTTGTCTTGGCAGTTGTAGACAATGTTGGGGACCAGAGCATTTATCCCAAATTGATAGCTAGGAGACCCTTTTGATGTGTATCTGAGTCCTTTCTTTCCTTATTCTTTCTAAGTAGAATTGGGATTTTGTTTAGATAGCATCTTCTTCCCCTTCCACCTTCCTCTGGGGATGATGGTCCTATTCCTTGCACTGGGGTAGTTGTGGACTTGTTTCAGCCAGTCACACTGGTTCCATTCTCCATGGGTGGTTGCTGTAGGGGTAAGCCAGAGACCTAGTTCTGGCCAATGAAATGAGCGGGAGGTCTCCCCAGAGATTCTGGAAAACTTCTCAGCCTTAAGGTGACACTAGGAAGGATGACTGACCCTTTCTTCCTCTGAAAGTTATCATGTCTGGATGTGCTGCCTGGAACTGTCACAGTCTTTTTGCCACCAGTCTGAACATGAAACCAATGTAGGGGAGAGGATGAGTCAAGTTAACAGCAGAGAGAACTCCTTAAAGCCGTGGAGCACCCCACTTGGTACCCACCACCTTGAACTTATTCTGTGAAATAAATTTTCTTATTGTTTAAGGCAATTTGAGTTGCGATTATCTGTTACTTGTGCCCAAAGATGTGCTAACTGAGGCAATAGCTTTCATTCATTCATTAATTCTATGAAAGAGAAGTAAAGGCAGAACTGATCTAGTCAGAGGGTCAGAGGTGGCTTTCCTGAGGAAACGGAGAGGCCTTGATTGGAGAGAGACCCCTTTTCTTGCTGGACCTTGTGTGTGATGTTTAAGGATTTTGGATTTTATTGCAAGAGAAGAGTCTCTCAAGGGTTTGGATACTGAAGTATGACATGTGTGCAGTGAGCTATGGTTACTTTAAGCTACCCTGCTAAAGAACACCTTGGCTTAGTATTCCATAGTCAAGTTCGATTTGCTGAGCAGGCAGGAAGCAGTCAGTGGTTAAGGCTGAGGTGATGAGCGGGTGTGTCCTATCAGTGTGTCCTCCTCATCTTTGCTTGGAATCTGATGAAGTCAACAGTCCTGTTCAAATTCTTTTCTTCTTCCTTGCCTGTGTGTGTGTGTATGTGTGGTGTACACTGCATGCACACATATACAGCACACAGAGGCAGCTTTCATGTTTTCTGCCTTAAGGGTAGTTTGTGAACACTCTGTCACTCTCTTGTTCTTTGATCATTTAAATTAAAAAATTGCAGCCAAGTAATCTACATTGAGGCTATAAAAATAAGATAGGTTGTTTCACTGAAAACAGAATGTTAAGGATGTATTAATAATGTATCTGGAATTGAACTTTCTGGCATCCTCCAGGTTTGATATGATAAGATCTGCTCTGAATCTTATACATATGGATATATTAGCAAAATTGGATTTCATCCCAGTGTAATCAGGCAGGGAATGTGTCTGAACCATATAGTGGATCTGCAGTGAAAAGCACCAGTATTCCTGTAATTATGTTAGGATATGATGTGGTCCCTCCCTATGTTTATTAATTAGTGGAGTTGTAATGAGACTTCCCTCTATGCCTTTAAGGATGCTGATCAGTGGGCATCCAGGCAGGATTTTAGTTGTGTTTGGGAGCCTTCTGTGTAAAGGTGGGAGGGAATTGGTGTTTCAGGTGGTGGCAGGTGAGCCTCCTGCCAAGTTGGCATAATGGGAACAGGACTCTTCTGAGTTGCCATCTGTTTGTGACTGATAGGAAGCCAGCAGTGATTTCTGAGGAGTGAAGAACTGTTCCGTTTATGTTGAAATATTTAGGTATTAGTACTGTTAAGACCGTGCTGATCAGGTATTAGTAGGTTGGAGTAAATACTGTGGAATGAGGTTTTGTTATTACTAATTATAGACGATAGCTGCTTAGTTCAACAGCCCTTGCCCCCTCTCCCTCCCAGAAAAGCCAAGATTCTTTCCTACCTACCCAGACTAACCACTCAAGTCTGACTGAGTTCTGTACTGAATTGCCCAGGGCCAGGGAACATGTTATTTACGTAATTATTGTATGCGTACTTCCTGTGGTGTGTTTGCAACTGGGGATTCAGTTTATCTCTAATTCTTAGGATGTGTCTTTTTGAAAATTGTGATAAAATATACATAACAAAATTGCCATTTAAGAATGTAGCTCAGGGGCATTAAGCACATTCTTATTGTTGTGTAGCCATTACAATGTGTTTTTATTTTTATTTATTTATTTTTTGAGTCAGAGTGTTACTCTGACCTGCTGGGCTCAAGCGATCCTTCCGTCTCAGCCTTCTAAGTAGCTGAACTAGCTGAACTACAAGCATACGCCACCACGCCCGGCAAAAATTATTTTTCTGAGTCAGTATCTCACTCTGTCACCTAGAGTGCAGTGGTACAATCACAGCTCACTGCAGCCTCGACCTCCTAGGCTCAGGTGATTCTTCCGCTTCAGTTTCCAATATAACTGGGACTGTAGGCTTGTGCCACCACATCTGGCTAATGTTTTTAATGTTTTTTTTTTTTTTTTTTTTTGGCAGAGACGAGGTATGAGGTATCGCTGTGTTGCTCAGGTCTGTTTCTAGCTCCTGGGCTCTAGAGATCCTCCTGCCTCAGCCTCCCAAAGAGCTGGGATTATAGGCTGGAGCTTTAGCGGCTACTTTGACATACTTTAAAAAATAATGAATGCCTCTTTTATATGATAAGTCATCGTGTTTTGTCTAATGTGATGTCTCTTTGGTTTTGAAGCTTGCATTTATTTCCTTTCCTTATGAGAGTTGATTAGGTGAATGAAGGACTGTGCCCACACTTCTTCTGGGTCTGATTTGCTGACCTTGCAGCTGGAGAACCTCTCCCCTTTAGGTTATGGTGTGTTTGGTGGCATCCTGAAAACTCTTCTTTGCTGAATATTATACTGTCAAAGCAGCAATGTGGAATAGAGAATAGCTTCTTTCCCCTTCAACCTGGCATTCTTTGGTAGGGTAGCTAGAGGAGTTAATCTGTGGCCCAAGGGCCTACCAGAAGATTGCTGTGATGCCCTGTGGTGGCCAGGAGAGGAGCAGCGCATTTGTGTTGTGCTGTCTAACTCTGGCATGGGAGCAGGTTCTGAGGGGTGGCCAGCCTCTTGCTGGCTCAAAGATCCTGCTAGGTTGGTCGACTACCTGTAGGTTTCTGCTTTGCCTCTTCCAAAACAACCAATGGAAAAAACTCTGAGGCTGAGCATGATGGCTCATGCCTATAATCCCAGCACTTTTGGAGGTGGAGGCAAGAGGATTGCTGAGCAGGGGTTAGAGACTGGCCTGACCTCATATCTACAACAAATTTAAAAAAAAGTTAGCCGGGTGTAGTGGTGTGTGTTGTATTTCTGACTACTTGGAAGACTGAGGTAGAAGGGTCGCCTGAGCCCATCATGTTGAGACTGCAGTGGTGGTAATTGTGCCACTTACTCCAGCCTGACCTTCAGAGTGAGACTACAACTCAAAAGAGAAAAAAACCAAAAAAAGGATCGCAGAACCCTGCCTTAGGGGATTCTTGGCTATGAATGAAAGAGACTTAAACTGGACTCATGTAGAAAAGGGAACTTTTTGGAAGGGTTCTTGGTTGTTTACTGAATCCAGGTGAGGAGCCAGAGACAGGGATGCTGCGTGGGTGGGGCGGGAACGGTCTTTCCTTCTCTCCTTTTCCCCCTCTGCTTCTCTCCCCTCTCAGCTCCCTCAGTGCTTCTGAGTTACTCTTTTCTCTCACAAACCAGCATCTTCTGCTCCTCAGCCCAGGTGGCAGAACCTAGCTGCCAGCCCCCATGTTTTCCATTTAGGACCCAGGTGCCTAGAGACTGTTTTCTCTCTTTCAGAATTTTCAATGAGGAACCGTTGTAGAAAATGGTGACTATTGGCTGGGCTCGGTGGCTCAGCCTGTAATCCCAGCACTTTGGGAGGCCAAGGTAAGTGGATTGCCTGAGCCCGCGGGTTCAAGACCAGTCCAGGCAACTTGGTGAGACCGTATCTCTACAATAAATAAAAAAGTTAGCTGGGCGTGTATCGTACTCCTGTAGTTCCAGCTACTTGGAAGGCTGAGGTGGAAGGATCGCCTGAGCCCATCAGGTCAACGCTGGGGTGGCCATGAGCATGCCTCTGCACTCCAGCTTGGGCAACAGAGTGAGACTCTAACTCAAAAAAAAAAATGATGACTCCCTTGGTAACTTTAGGAGCCATTAAGGAGTTTGTTGAGGTTCAGCAGAAGGATCACCCCTTCTCCAGTTTGCAAAAAAGTCGGTGACACCCTCCAACAGTTAGCACATAGGAAAAGACCCTGGCTGTGAAAGCACCAAAGCCTTGCACTAAAACTTAAAGCAAAACAAAGCAATAAAACCCAAACAAAATCGAAACAAAACACCACCATCACCACTACTAACAAAAAATCTTGCAAGGTTAAGGAGGTGAACCTGCTAAAAGAGTTCTGGAATTATTTTTTATAGAATCAAGTTTATTTTTTAGTAAATTAAATTATAGTCTTTCTATATCAACATTGTTGAGCTCAGAGAAATTATGGCCAAAGTTTAATCAAGCAGGGCAACTTGATGTGGGATATACATACCTGAAAAACTGAGTATAAATACATTATTTTAAATGCATAGAGCTTGCTATCAGAAAAAATCTTTTTGTAAATTCTTTTCTAAAATCTACTCATTTAACTTTGTAGTTTGAATTTTCCTATATTACTTTCACTTGAATCAGAGTGTTATCAGTGGACCATCCTTCCTTGCTGTGATTGTATCTCATCAGGGTCACTAGTTCGCGGGTAGATCACAAACTCTGCTGACTTCTGAGGTTATGAAAAATAGCTGTTTCTCTCATGGTGGTTTAGTTACACACAAAGATACCGTCTATGAATTTGAGAACTCTGTATGAAATGGAATTAAGTTGGGATTGAATACCCTGTATGTATTGTAAACCTATATTAAGTAATCCAAGGAGAATTGAAAGTATCATTTAGTGATTGCAGTTTTGAATCACTCTTTCTGGACTAAATATCGGAACTGTGGCTAAGAGGTCATAATGCTTGGACATCAGTTCTCTGAGACCAGCTGGATGTCATTCAACTCAATTCTGACACCACCTGAACTTATAGTCAGACAGATCTTATTCAGAGCAGATTTTATATCAAACCTGGGGGATGCTAGAAAGTTCAATTTTAGGGCTCAGTCTCTGTAAGACTGTTGGCATGGCAGGTGTCAGCTGCAAGTCTTGGGCTACTGGTACTTCTGGTCAACTGGCTATAAATTTGATAGTTTTTATCACCTTGTTAGGTTTGATAATTTGTAAGAACAACTCACAGAACTCATGAAAGCACTATATTTAAAAGCACAATGTTATAGTAAACAATACATTTCAGGAACAACCAAATGGAAGAGATATAAGGCAATGTGGGGGGAGGGATCCTGGATGCTGAGCTTCCATGTGTTTGACCTCTTCTCAGAGGTCAAGAGTGGGGATGAAAGTTCCAGCCTTCCAATCACATGCTTGGTCTTTCTGGAGTATACAATCTCTCCCTTGAAAGTATCTAAACTATCCACCCTGTGTCACCTCATTAGCACAAACTCTAGTCTAGTCAGAAGTGGCTCATCATGTATGACAAAAAAGTACTCCTGTCAGGCAGGACATTTTTTTTTTTTTTTTGAGTTGGAGTCTCACTCTGTCGCCCAGACTGGAGTGCAGTGGCCGCTCCCGGCCACCACAGCCTCGCCTGCTGGGCTCCGGCGATCCTTCCGCCTCAGCCTTCCGAGTAGCCGGAATTACAGGCACGCGCTACCATGCCCAGCTGATTTTTTGATTTATTGTAGAGATGAGGTCTTGCTGCCCAGGCGGGTCTCGAACCCGCGGGCTCAGGCAATCCACTCACCTCAGCCTCCCAAAGGCGCGGGATTACAGGCTGAGCCACCGAGCCCGGCAGGCAGGACATTTTAAGTGTTTAGGAGCTCTGTGTCAGGAACCAGGGAAAAACCAATACCAATTCTTTTTTTTTTTTTGAGTTGGTGTCTCTGTTGCCTAGGCTGTAGTGTAGTGGCATGATCATGGCTCACTGCAGCCTCAACCTCCTGGACTTAGGTGGTCCTTCTGCGTTAGCCTCTCAAGTAGTTGGAAGCCAAGTCACCACCATGCCCAGCTAATTAAAAACAAAATTTTGTAGAGATGAGATATCACTGTTTTTCCCAGGCTGATCTTAAATTCCTGGGATCAAGCGATCCTACAAGTTTCAGTCTCCCAAAATGTTGGGATTATAGGTGGGAGCCACTATGATTGGTCCCATATAGATTCTTTTTTTTTTTTTAAAGCAGGATTTATTGAGAGGACAGTAAAACTCCCACAGTGGGGTTGCCCACATAGATTCTTTATACCACAGTCATACTTTAGATAAACCTTGGGTTCTTACAGGAGGTTTCTCAGGTTATTAAGATGTTCATTAGTATTTAAGCTTTCTGCATGAGGATGACAGTTGATGCCATAGGAGATCCCCTAGGTGGAGTGAGGGGAGAGGAGGGATTTGGATAGAGTTCTGAGACTTGCCAGCATTTGAGCAGTGGGTAGAGAATGAGAGGCTGGGAAATGCCTGATGAGATAGAAGGAAAACAAGGGGAGCTGGTTGTCATAGAAGTCAAGGGAAAAGTGCTTTCTGTTAGAATTTTCTATGATGATTGAAATGATCTATATCTTTATCAGTGTTGCCTAATAAGATAGGTACTAAACACATGGCAGCTATTGAGCAGTTGAAATGTAACCAGTGCAACTGAGAAACAGAATTTATATTTTTATTTAATTGTACTTAATTTAAGTAACCATATGAGACCAGTGGCTACCATTTTGTACAGTGCATTTTGCATTTAGGACATGGTCAGGAGGTTAAGAAGGATAAGGGATACAAGTATACTCTTTTCCTTGCAGCTGTCAGCTCTAGGGCTAAAGTTTTGGGGTGGCTTAAAACTGTAGGATGTTCTCCACAGTGGACTTGGGCTATTGGGGGGCAGTCTTGGAACTCATAGGGTGCTCTAAAACTGGAGATGACTTAAGAACCAACTAAATGTCTTGGACTTCAGGGGTAGGATCTAGTTATTTATCCATCCATTAGATATTTATTGAACATAAATATTGTCAAAATGAGGCAGCGATTTGACTGATGGGAGAGTCTAAAAAATGCAGGCAAAGGATATGAATGAATATAAGTGTGTTGATGAGGATTGGGTTCAAGTGCATGTAACAGAAAACTCAAATATGTGGCTCATGCAAGCTGAATTTTTACTTTTCATGTATAAGTCTAGAGGCAGGCAGGCTCAGACTGATTTGGCGTCCCCTTGGTCACCAGGATTCCAGGATTCCTCCAACCTCCTCTTTCTCCATCTTTAGCCTCAAAGTTTGGGAAGGTGCAAGATGACTGCTGGAGCTCAATAATCACACCATGACCAGGCAAGAAGCGAAAAGAGGGTAGGAAGGGCAAAGGACTGGCCTTCTACAGAGTCGGTCCCTTTTGTTTATTTTCATTTTTGAGTTTTGATATTGCTCTGTTGCCCAGGAGTACAGTGGCATGATCATGGCTCACTGTAGTGTCAAATTCCTGAGCTGGCTGGAACTACACATATGTGCCACCGTGCCCAGCTCTTAGACCCTTTAAAGCTCCTTCCTGGAAGTTCCTTCTTTCCCCCCAACAACTTGACAAGTCTAGAGTGCTCCTGAGTATTCCCTGGGAGAGTGCATGATTCCGAGGTCAGTTTCCAGAGGCAGATTCTCAGGGGTAGCATCCTTCAGCCTAGCCAGGCGTCAGGCCTGCTTTATTCATCTTGCTCCTTGCCAGGGACTTTGCTGGATGTGGGGCATGCATGGGGGCACAGCCAGACATGGCTCCTGCCCTTTCAGGAGCTTAGGTATTAGGTCATTAATTTTCTGAGTTCTTCTCAAAGGAATGGAACTATTTACCCTGCCTACATTCTCTTGTTCTTTATAGTGAGGACTCAGGAAGAGTCTGAAGTAAGGATGCAAGAAAGGTGGAGGATGGTGTTATGGGGAGGCATGTACAAACTCAGAAACGGTGGATGAGAATGAACAGTGTTCAGGAGAAGCAGCTCTCCCTGAATTACATTAGTGGAGTCCTGTGAAGTCACCTTGCTTCTCAGGGTTGTGACCAACTGTGGATATTTTGCAGTTGTTTTGCTTTTGGAGCGGATGTTGGCGTCAAGCACTCTTCCCCTAGGTTTTCAGTTTTTTTCTCTGATTAACCATATCACTTTATCCAAAGTCACTTCTCTCTGGGACTTAGATGTTTCTTTCCTTTTTTCTTTTTTTTTTTTTTTTGAGTTGGAGTCTCACTCTGTCTCCCAGGCTGGAGTACAATGGCATGCTCATGGCCACCCCAGCATCGACCCGCTGGGCTCAGGCGATCTTTCTGCCTCAGCCTTCCAAGTAGTTGGAACTACAGCCACGCGTCACCACGCCCAGCTAATTTTTAAAACTTATTATAGAGATGAGGTCTCACCAAGTTGCCCAGGCTGTTCTTGAACCCGTGGACTCAGGCAATCCTCTCACCTTGGCCTCCCAAAGTGCTGGGATTGCAGGCTTGAGCCACCGTGCCCAGCTGATGTTTCTTCTGTGAAGAGGCAATTGCCATATCTGCCTAGAATATTGTTAGAAGTTGTGTAGCTGAATGCACGATCTTTCAAAATGTTCACCAGTCATCAGCAATCATTATAATGCTGTGTATATGAACCAACCATGTTGCCTAATGAAGCTGGACTGGAGAAATAAAATGTGGTACATATATACAATGGAATATTATGCAGCCATAAAGAAGGACAAATATATATACTTCGCAGCAACTTGGATGAATTTGAAGTCGATCATACTCAGTGATCTGTCACAGAAACAAAGAACATTGAACTGGGGAAGGTGCCCCTGGTCACATGCCTCTGAACTTACTAAATTCCCTACTTCAAAGGGCTAGGAAACATTTTTTGCTGCTTCAAAAGGTTTAAAAATCGAGTGATGTTTTATAATAGTGCTGAAAGAGCCCTGCTGTTGGATGGACAGTGGGAGCACTGAGTGCAGGTTGTGGGAAACCCTTCATCCCACGTGATCTGCTCTTCCGCAGCCTCTATATCCTACAGACGTTGGTGCAGCCCCGGAAATGTCCTGTCTTAAATAGAATACCTTGAACCATACCTCTCTCATCAAAAGCAGAGAGATGAGGGAGCTCCAAAGACTGAGGTGACTCTATGTCTTCAAAATGATGAGTTAGAAGTAATAATGTGAACACAGAAAAGTATCTATGAGGGGCTGATTTCATTTGGTGCCTCTGACAGCACAGAATGCTCATACCGATACTGTGCATTTGACAGGGGCTTTCAGCTCATGAGTGGGATTCATGGTCTTTTTTTTCCTCTTTTAATTTTTTTATTTTAAAGACGGATACAGTTCAGGGTTAGGTATAAAAATGTTCATTATGTAGGTACCCTTAGGCGGGATTGGCAGTAGTAGGAATCTGCCAGGGGAGGGGAGGGGCATACCTCATCAACAAGGATTCGTGATCTTTATAATGTTCTTGATAAAGACCAGAGCAGGTTGTCTGTCCGTTTGCAGGAGGGAAAACTGACTTTCAGGGAAGCCCGGCCCCATGCCAGGTCTCCCAGCTGGGAACTAGCAGGTTGACCAGAACCTGTCTTCTCATTCCTGGTCTGACTCTGTTTCCATTTCACTTCCCAACCCTTGCTTTTTAAAAGAAATTTTGTTCTGTAACAGTTGTATTATTTAAAGCTCAGTCTTTTCCCACAATAAGTTGAGGTAATGACTAAGAAAGAAGCTATGTTGATAGAACATTTTGGCTCAAGTAAGGCAAATACTTGTTTTCTTCTTAAACACTGAAAATGAGGATAAGTGGAAACTATTTGATCAAAATTCAATCTTATCTGTGTGCCCATAGCTCCCTACCAGTTCTTACGTAATTACACAGCCCCCTTAATATTAACCCTTTGCACTTGGATGTCCTCTCTGTAGAGGCGTCGTAAATCTAGCAAACTATTTGGATGACCCTTCTCAGGGAAGGCCATAAAGAGATTGCTGGTGATTATATTGGACAAACTTATGCCAGTGCAGACTTTTCAAAAATGTGTATTTCCTTGAAGGCTTTTATACTTGTTTGATCTTTTTTTTTTAAATTAGTCTTACTCTGTTGCCCAGGCTGTAGTTCAGTGGCACGCTCACGGCCACCCTAACATTGACCTGCTGGACTTTGGAGCTACAGGTGTGTGCTACCATGCATGCCAGGCTAATTTTTTTATTTATTGTAGACATCAGGTCTCCCAAGTTGCCCAGGATTGAACCCACAGACTCAGGAAATCCATTCACCTCTGCCTCCCAAAGTGCTGGGATTATAGGCTTGAGCCACCACGCCTAGCCCACTCCAGCTCTTTTAAAAGGGTACTAATCCCCTTCATGCCAACATTCAGAATGATCATAGCAATTACATTTTCCCATTTTACTGAACTCTCTTAGTTCTGCTTTCATTGAATTCTTTTGGGTTTTTCAGGTGAAAAATTATTTGTAAATCAGCATGATGTTTGTCTCTTTCCATTCTTACATGCCTTTTTTTTTCTGTCATACTGCCTGTAATTTCTGGAATAATACTGAATAACACTTTTGGCGGGCATCTTTAGTCTTCAGCACTGAAGTTGGCTTTAGTCACTTTCTGCATATTGCCAGATTGCTCTCTGGAAAAGTGGACTAGAGTTGGTTGGAGAGTATATATGACACCCACACCTACACCTGTGTTGAATGCCCAGAGTATCGGGGAGGCTTTTCTGAATTTTTTTCTGTCATTTTAGAAATAAATTTAGGTTTGGTCATTTGTTATTTCCTCTAGAAATTCCAGAGTGTGGGTAGGCATACTCTGGTGGCTCATGCCTATAATCCCAGCACTTTGGAAGGCTGAGGTAGGAGGATCGCTTGAGCCCAGGAGTCCGAGGCCAGCCTAGGCAACATAGTGAGACTTCATCTCTACAAAAAACCAAAAAAATTAACTGAGCATGGTGGCATGCGCCTGTAGTTCTAGCTACTTGGGAAACTAAGGAGGGTGGATCCCTTCAACCCAGGAGTTTGAGACTGGTGAGCTGTAAGCGTGCCAGTGCATGATGGAGTGAGACCCTGACTCAAAACAAAACCTAAAAAAAAAGAAAAGAAAAGAAAAGAAATTCTAGAGTCTGAGATTAGTCAGAGTTGGTCGAGGCTCATACATCGTTTTGTTCTCACCAAATAATTACACAACTTTTCCTCCCTCCGAGATGAGATCGCACTATGTTGCCCAGGTTGGCCTCAAACTCCTGGGTTCAAGTGATCCTCCTACTTCGGTCTTCCAAAGTGCTAGGATTACAGGTGTGAGCCATCACACTGTGCCCCGCCGGACTCTGGAATTTCTAGAGGAAATAACAAATGACCAAACCAAAATTTATTTCTAAAATGACAGAACAAACAACTCCAAAGCAACGCAGTTGTGTAGTGGAAATTATTGTGTTCATCTTGGTAGCATAGTTTGATGGGAAAAGTATGGATCTTGAAGTCAGATATCAAATCTTAGCTCTGTCTCTAGTAGGCTGGTAGCTTTTTGATAACCTTACTTTTACACTCTTGGAGCCTTAGTTTGAGCATTTGTGTAATGGGGATTTCGCTATTTCAATGGGAGTTTGTGAACGTGGAGTAAGATGCAAAGTGGGCCCTTCCTTAGTAGGGCAGACACCATTAATTTGTGGGCACCCCTTTCTCTCCTCAGTGGTTCATTAACAGACCAAGCCCATCCAGCAAGAATTGTCACTTTTTGACTATTTTGGCAGACTTTAATCAGGAATAATTTTTATCTTTTTTTCCTTATCCCTAATTTTCTTTTTCTCTCTTTTTTTTTTGAGTTGGAGTCTCACTCTGTCGCCCAGACTGGAGTGCAGTGGCCACTCCCGGCCACCGTAGCCTCAACCTGCTGGGCTCCGGCGATCCTTCCGCCTCAGCCTTCCGAGTAGCTGGAACTACAGGCGTACACTACCACGCCCGGCTAATTTTTGATTTATTGTAGAGATGAGGTCTCACCAAGTTGCCCAGGTGGGTCTCGAACCTGCGGGCTCAGGCAGTCCACTCACCTCAGCCTCCCAAAGCCACGGGATTACAGGCTGAGCCACCGAGCCCGGCATTCCTAATTTTCAAGTGGAATCAGGGTGAATGATAATTGCCTCCGCATATCCTTTTACTAATTTACTTTATTCCATATTTTAAAAATTGCTTAATGGGTAGAGTAGAAATAAGATTACAATAGCAATGTCCAACGTTTATTGAGCACTTTACTATGTGGCAGGCAGGTAATTAAGTACTTTGCATATGTTTATTTACTCTTCCTTCTATTCCCACTTCTTGGGAAATGGAGGGAAGCACTGAAAGATCACCCAGTTAGGCCTATGAGAACCAGGCCACCGTCCAGGCATTCTGACTGTCTAGCTGCCCCAGTAGTTGCTTCTGTTCTGCTGCTGTCACTGTGCTGCGATCATGGTCCTTACAGGGTTGTTCCCTTTATTCTATATTATTTAAGCTCATTCTGTTGCTTATAGATCTAGATATAAGAAAAAAGCCAACATGATTGAGTTTTTGAAAAAGTTAATTAATATGAAGTTAGATACCAAATGTCAAATATAGAGCATTCATACTATTAAATATGCTAATTCTAATCTTATCTAGGCAGTGTAATTTAATTTTTCCCCTTGAAATTGCTACCCAGATCTGAACCTTTTACTTATCTTAAGAACTCTGGTTTAATTCTCTCCTGGGTTATTATTATGAAGTCTTCATTATTGGGATGTTCTTGTCAGTACTTTCTCCTTGCTTGGTCCAAGTGTGGTCTCACTTCCTTTGCTTTGTGGTTGTCCCATCTTCCTAAGACCCTACGTTGGCTTTATGCTGCCAAGGACCAGTTATTCCATCAAGATTCTCTCAGCTCTGCTCCAGAGCACTTTGTTGGCTGTTGGTTTCAGCTTTTGTCTTGTAGTATAGAAGTTAATCAGTTTTGCCTGTCTTCTCTCACTGGGCCAGGGACCTGTGGTGCCGGGGCCTATGGTGGGCACTCAGTAAGTGTTTCTTGCTTGTGTCTGTTGGCTGCTTTCCTGGTTTCACACTTCACTTTGGACTGTTGCAGCTAAAATGAACACACATCATCTATTGATTTGATGCTTACCTTCTTAAAAGCCTTTCTCCTAAGCTTTCAAAATTTCTTCCTGAAAGACTAGTCCTTTACTGATGAAATTTCCTGAATTAGAGGTGATTTGCTCCAGGTTCCTTTGTCCTTAAATGTGACAACTTTCAGGATTGCCTTTGCTTTTGCCTCAGTTTATATACCAGCCTAGTGTAAATGTATACTGTAATTAGTTTATTTAATATAAGCGGTTTTGCACTAGTCTTCATCCTGTTTTGTTTCATTATCAATTGTTTATTATGTGGTAATCAAGAATACATTAAAAGACCAAGTCAGGTGTGTAGCTGTTTTCGTCCAGCTTCCTCAAGTTGTGTCCTAGCTCATTGTTGAGAAGAATGGGCAAAGGAACATCTGTCACAGGCTTTGTCTCTGGTAGCTCAGAGACGCCCTCCCCCCACCACTTTAGAGAAATTTTGAAAGGGTAGCTTTGATTCACATGTAACTATCCTCCTAAACTAAGATAAAATGTTCTGAGAAGTTGGGTTTTAAAGTTAGAAAGCACCTGGAATGAATATGTGCTGGGGAGAAACTTACAGAAATGCTACATTTGAAAATCTGAGGCCACGCTCGGTGACTCAACTTGTAATCCCAGCACTTTGGGAGGCCGAGGCAGTGGATTGCCTGAGCCTGTGGGTTCGAGACTAGCCCAGGCAACTTGGTGAGACCTCGTCTCTACAATAAACGAAAAATTAGCTGGTTATGATACCGTGTGCCTGTAGTTCCGGCTACTTGGAAGACTTGAAGCGAAGGATCACCAGAGCCCAGCAGGTCGACGCTGGGGTGGCTGTGAGCATGCATGCCACTGCTCTCCAGCCTGGGTGACAGAGTGAGACTCGAACTCAAAAAAACAAAAGAAAAGAAAATCTGTAGAATTTGCTTCAGATGAAGCAAAGGGTGAGGTAAGTCATTGAGAAGACTTATTGGAGCACCTGTGCAGTGGAGGCTTTAAAAGTACATGCCAAAAAATTTTAGAATCTTTAATCTCTAAATTAGAAATTTAGGAATATGTGAACAGTTAAGTATCAAGCGATTAGTTCCACAGTTATGCTATCACTAAATTAGATGTGGATACCACCCTTAGGGAGGTGACCGCCTGGTAGGGGAGAAAGCCTTATCCACTGAATTTTGATTCAAGGTACCAAGGGTCATATGATGTAATGGCAGATGCATTTTAAACATCCAGAAGTAGAATTTGTGAGTTGGGAATTGCCAGTGGTCACCAGTGTTTTTACTACCAAGTTATTGTTTTCATTATTTTCTTTCTTCCGCACCGCCTCCCATGACTATGATCTTACTGATAGCAAAGGACTTTTGTTTAGTCCAAGATCATGGTATTAATAGCTCGTATTCATTCAGTACTTAATTATGTTTAATGATGACCTCAGTGGGGGAGAGGTTGATGATGCAGAAGAGGAGGATCTGGAAGGTAAGCCCTTCTAGGAGGATCTAGAAGGTAAGCCCTGTGGACCCCCAACATCCCAGTCAGGGTAGAGGAGCCAGTGGAGGAGACTGAGAAAGAAGAATCAGGAGTAAGGAAGAAAACCAGCTGAGAGCTCCTGTTGAGAGCTTATGGAGATGGGTTTTGTCATAATCTCCAGATGGGGAAACGGAGTCCATGAGTGCTTAAATAACATAGTACCAGTCATGCAGGGAGTAGTTAAGTGTTGGAAGCAGGATTTGAAGTCAGGTGGTCAGCCTACAGAGTCTCCCTTCTTAGTCACTGTTGCTTCCCAAGTGTATAGAGTGTTTCAGTCAAAAACAGATGTGACAGTTTAGTTTGTGTAACTTTACCATCATAGTTGCATAGCTCTCAGTACATATTTTGTCCTTGAGCTTAGCCAAAAGTCTGAGGAAGTGAAAAGTGCGTTTTAAATATTAAAAAAAAGCTAGGCTGGATACAGTGGCTCAAACCTGTAATTCCAGCACTTGGGAAGGCCGAGGTGAGGGGATTGCCTGAGCCCATGGGTTCGAGAACAGCCTGGGCAACTTGGCAAGACCTTATCTCTACAATAAATAAAAAAATTAACTGGATGTACTAGCGTGTGCCTGTAGTTCCGGCTACTTGGAAGGCTGAGGCAGAAGGATCACCTGAGCCCAGCATGTCAGGTGGGTGGGGTGGGTGCTGGGGTGGCTATGAGTATGCCACTGTACTCCAGCCTGGGTGATAGAGTAAGACTCCAACTCAAAAAAAAAAAAAAAAAAGCTTATGGACTTTGATTATTGGGTTTGTAGATACATAGTGAACTCAGACTTTGGGAATCTGTTCTGACCATGTCACTTTACCTGTAGAGAAAATGGAGGCCTTTATTGTTGAGGAACTTACCCAAGATACCACTGGAACTTGAGCCTGTGTCTCTTGACTCCAAGGTCAGAGTTTTTTCCATTGCGTTGTAATGTCCTTGGAATTCATGTTCTTCGTGCAGACAGTTTTGTAAGTGAAAGGTAGGCATGGTGGAAATGAGTGCATGAGATGCTAGAATGCTCTCATCAAGACCACAGTAACTACCAGGGAGCCACATCCATTGTCTTCATCCAGCTTGACTTGGTAGGCTTTCCTTGCTCAGGTGCTGCACTGTACTCCCTGCTAGCTTTCCTCCTCCCTCTTGACTCTTCCTTCTCCCTCTTCTCTGCTGCTCCTCCACCTTTACTTGATTTGAGGTGCTGCGGTTCCAAGGGCCTCCTCTCTAGGTCCCCTCCTCTGTCTTCATTCTCCCTCCCTAGGCTCACCATTTTCTGTGGTTAACTCATCTTTATGTTGATGATGCTTAAGTTGATATCTCAGTCTGTACTTCTCCTCTGAGGTTCAGATTCAAGTGTCTAACTACTTGGCCCTGCCATCTGGATGTCTTCCGGACGTTGCAAACTGAACATACCTAATACTGCCTATCCCTAAACCCTCTGGATCTGTACCTGGCACCTCCCCCAACCCCCTTCCCATCCCATTCTTCTTCAGCTCAATTATTGCCACCACTAATTGAATATTATTCCTAATAATAATAGCTAACATTTACCAAGAGTTTATTATGTGCCAGACACTGCCTTAAAAATATTGCATGAATGAATGCAGATAATCTGTTTGGTCCTAACAACAGTAGATGGTTGTACTAGTAATGGTAATAGTAACAGTTATATGGTTCGTAGTATGCACCAGGCACTATTTTATTTTATTTTATTTTATTTTTTTGATTTATTGTAGAGATGAGGTCTCGCCTGCTCAGGCGGGTCTTGAACCCGCAGGCTCAGGCAATCCACTCACCTCAGCCTCCCAAAGGCGCGGGATTACAGGCTGAGCCACCAAGCCCGGCTATCAGGCACTATTTTTTTTTTTTTTTTTTGAGTTGGAGTCTCACTCTGTCACCCAGACTGGAGTGCAGGCCGCTCCCGGCCACCGCAGCCTCGACCTGCTGGGCTCCGGCGATCCTTCCACCTCAACCTTCCGAGTAGCTGGAATTACAGGCACGCGCTACCATGCCCAGCTGATTTTTTGATTTATTGTAGAGATGAGGTCTCGCTGCCCAGGCGGGTCTCGAACCCGCGGGATCAGGCAATCCATTCACCTCAGCCTCCCAAAGGCGCGGGATTACAGGCTGAGCCACCGAGCCCGGCTCAGGCACTATTTTAATACTAACTCTGAATTCTCACCACAAGTTCATGAGGTAGATACTATTCTTATCCCTAATTGATAGAAAACAACTGCAGGGAAATGAAGTTGCTTGTTCAAGTCCCCTCAGTTAGTAAGTGGTGGAGCTGGGAATACAGTCCTGACCAGAGACTGAGTGTGACCATTATTGTGATTATCTGCATTTTGCAGACAAAGAGGTGTCCCCGCCCTCCCCCCCCATCTTATTCAGCAGAAGTTCTGTTGATTCTAACTCAGAAACCTGTCTTCAGGCTGCTCTCTTCTCCCTCTCTGTGGTGAGCATCTTAGTTCAGGGCACTGTTGGCTCTCCCTGGATCACTGCAGCAACCTCCTACTTGTGCTTTCTGCTTTCACTCTCTTCCAAATTTCTTCCATGTAGCAGCAATACTGGTCCTGAAATGAAAACAGGAATAGTTCATTTAAACTATCTAGTGGCCTCCCACTGCTCTCAGAATAATATATAAGCTCCTTCTGTTACCCACAGACCTATCCTTATGCCTCTCACCCCAAACCCCTGGTCTTTTTCCATATCCTCATATGTGCCAAAGTCTTTCCTATCTCTTAGCCTTTTATTTATCTCTTCCCTTTTGCTGTTCTTCCCAGGAGAAGCTACTTGAGGGCTAGAGCACAATAAATGTAGAAAGTAAGTTAAATTTTAGGCTACATTGGAAACGTAACAGTTTAGTTGGAAATGTGTTCTGAGTTCCGAAAGAGCCAAATCTTCTGTAGCTGGGAACATAGCCTGTTACTAAGTTGTGGAATGCTTGTACAGTTCTGTGTTTTCTGGAACCTGTGGGCTTCAAGTGTCCGAGGACATTGGCAGCTGCATTTTTTTGTTGTTACTTCCCTCTTAGTCCTTAGTCCTGCCCATCTTCCTCATATGCTGCAGTGCTTGAACTTTGAGATTGCTGCTGTCAAAATTATGATAATTCTGCCTGATTCTGTGGATTGTGGATGTAAACCAGCCAAGGGAGTGAACACATGAGGAGAAGCTGAGCCTGGGATGGCTCAACCATGTCCCTGCCTGTGAAAGGTCATGGGATGTGAGGATCTTCAAGGTCCTGAGCCTCACCAATCCAGATTTGTCTGACACCGATTTGCAGATTCAGTGCAGCCGTCTGGATGGCCACAGTCATGACTTTCTTTTTTTGTTTTTATTTTTTGAGTTGGAGTCTTACTCCATTGCCCAGTCTGGAGTACAGTGGCATGCTCACAGCCACCCCAGCATCGACCTGCTGGGCTTAGGCGATCCTTCTGCCACAGCCTTCCAAGTAGCCAGAACTACAGGTGTGCACTACCACACCTGGCTAATTTTTTTATTTCTTGTAGAGATGAGATCTTGCCAAGTTACTCAGACTGTTCTTGAACCCATGGGCTCAGGCAATCCTCTCACCTCAGCCTCCCACAGTGCTGGGATTACAGGCTTAAGCCCCTGCACCCGGCCAGTCATGACTTTATTTAGCTCTCAACACTTGCTCTAACCCCCAGCAGCTCTGTCACTGCCCCTCGGTATTCTTCAGAAACCACCTTGATGTACAATTACTTCAGTGGCAAGTTCTTTCACTTTCTTTAGTAACCAAACCTCTCAGTGTGGTGTCCAAGAAAATGTGTTTTATGGGAATTCCTGTAGTTAGCAAAAAATTGAATTGGGGGCAATGATAGTAAATAGGTAGTAACTGTTAGCAAATTAATTAAGGTCTTGTTTGTAGTTCTGGCGTAGAGGACAATAAATCATCTTATTTAAGATCCTGTGACTTCTAAAGAAGTGTCCTATGAAAGTATTGAAGGAGGGTGGGTCCCTGTGATGAGATGTGGGAGTGCAGGGCTCACACATACTTTCCAGATTGGAGCGTATTATCTCTTACTGAGTGGGAGTAATGATTGTAATAAACTCGGGGTACCTTTCTTCTCAAGCAACAAAAACATGTTCTTAGTTGACAATGGAAAGGTAAACATACCTCTAATTAAGGACTGCTTCAACTGTTCTGTGGTCCTGAGCTCATAATTTATAGAGAGGACAGTAAATCAATATAGATGGTCTCAGCTTGGTACACTCATGCCATAAGGTCCCTTTGCCCAATGCTTTTACATTTGGAATAATTGGGAAGTGATGTGTGCAAAGCAGCGCTTCCTTCTCCGAAAACCTACCGAGGCATTTCTGTTATGCAAATAGAGAGATCCTAAATTATTAGAACCCGCATGTGTGTTTGCCTGGCTTCTCTTAGTCCTGAATGTCACCTTTAATAACCCCTCAGGGAGGTCAGAAAACAAAGATTTCTTCGTAGATATTAAGAATTATCAGAGAAAGTACTTTTGGTGTTATAGCCTGAGCACATTGTGTGTTAAAATGACTTTTATAGACTTGTCTGTATGACAATGATGATGCTTATGACATTACTTATTCAGAGTTCTGAACAACCCATTTACAACAAGGTTTTAACAGCAGTCTGGATTAATTGGGGAGCTTTATGTTCTGTTTTGTTTTTTTTACAGGCCCTTGTGTTGAGGGCTGACTTTCAATAGACTGTAGCAAGATACTCTTCTGCTTACAAAACCCTGACCTGGAAGCAGTTTGTCTATAAATGGTTTACTAATTAGGGAGGTTTATATTAGGGCACCAGAAGCATGGACTGGCTTTGGCCACAGTTGCTAGAGCAACTAACTCTTCTTGCTCCTCCAGCCTCGACCCTGACTCCTACCTCCCCTGGCTGCTCCCAGTGTGGGCTGTGTGGGTATCTTGTTTCTAGTGTCACACTAGGCTTGGCTATTATGGTGGCCTAGAGAGTAACTTTTGGCCTTTGTTTTGGAAGCTGTCACTCTGTACCTTAAATATCATATCTTCATCCTGGGGCTTCTTGAGGTGATGTCCTTCAGTTAAAAAAAATTTAAAAAGTACTTGCTGCAACATTCCCAGGTGTAAAGGGATCCAGGGATATCCCTTCTTTTCTTTTTCTGGCAGTAGTAATCCTTGTGATCTTTTTGGGCCATCTCTTTTCACTCAGAGACCACATATAAGCCCCTATACCTCATCCCTGAAATTCTCTCCACTTCTTTTGCTGTGGTGGCTGCTCTGTCAGAACTCAAGTTCAAGTTGTGTTGGGGTCTCTGCAGAGGCAGAGGTGACTGTGTGCTCCCTTTTCCTTATGCTGACTTCATTGCCATGGGTAGGGAATGACAGAGTTCTAATCTTGAATCTGTTGCTTGTCAGTCAAGTGAACTGCTCTCTGTTGACCTTAGATGAAGTATTGAGGGGAGGAGGAGGGTCTGTTTTCACAGCTCGTTTGAGACTCCTAACGGGGTCTGGTCTGTGCTGTGTTACACAGTGAGTTGTATTGACAATACTGCTTCAAAAAGAAAGAACAAGTTTACACTATATATTTCCCTTCAGTTGTTTTGATATAGTGCATTTTGGAGCATTTAGAGAAGAAATGTTGAAGAAAATACTGGTTTTTGGCCATGTGCTTTAAATGTAAAATGATCTAGCACTTTCCAAAAGATGTTTTTATTATTAGGTAGTCTATAGCTCATGTTGATTAAATTGACTGGAAAGCTTACTTTTAAATACATATGCCTATATCTTTTCTAGAAAAAGTGTAATGTTACTTTGATAGCACTTTTTGCCTTATTTGAGAACCTTTTTAGTTTAATGAGTTTAGACGAACAGTTGCTCTGACAGTAGTAAAATTTTTTCCTTTCTGATCATTTTACCTGTTTTATTAGCTTATTTTGTTTTTTAATAGATGCCAGCAAGTATTCTTTGAAAATCTAATAGAATAAATACTTCTGGAGGGTCTTCTATATGCAGTGCACTGTGGTAGAATTGGTGAAAATAAGGAGATTCAGAGATAAGTCAGTGTCTGTTCCGGGAGCTTGCCGGGTGAGGTTAGCATTTCTATACACAAACTCCATGGGGACCTAGAACACTGGACACCATTTTTTATAATGTAGAACAATGAATAATTGTTCAGAATTTAAATCGTATATGCTTTCTACCATCTAGTTTAAGCTTTTAAAAGATACTGCTAAATTACATATAAACTGCTTTAGTATTTATCCAGGATTTCAGCTCAAGTGTGATAGAATGAAGGAATGTTTTTTTCCCTTCACTGCTGTATGCTGATCTTAATGTCACTGGAAGACAGTAATATTGTGTTTGGTACTAATATGTTTAGAAGATACTTTCTAGCCTAAGTTTATAATATCTATATAGTGAATGAGGAAAATCCTTAATACCTGGCTTAAATGATGCAGAAATTAGTTTCACATGATTTCGTCTGTGTAACTTCAAATAATTATGTAAAAAAAGAAAGAAGAAAACAGAGAATCTCCCTCTCCCAGGCCAGTCATTTGACAATAGCATAATTGGGAAAGTTTCTTGGCCTGTCTCCTCCTTCTCCCCCAGAATGGAATGTCCCCTATATTCTTACAGAGAGATACAGCAGACCTATTCATTCCCTTCCAAAAGTTCTCAAAACAACAGGCAGCTGTAAATGCATGATAGATGTTTGGGTTGGAATTCAGCATGTGAACTTCTGCCTAGACAGTCATTCTCTAGACCAGAGGGCTGTTATTTCAGAACAATGTTGTGAAATGAGGTGATGGGTCTTTATGACCAGGCTAAATGTGAAACTTTAACTGTATGGATAGACAGGAGATACATCGCAAGTAGATGTGAGGAACTGGAGAGTTAAAATTGAAATTCGGTAAGCAGGAACATTGCACTTTTCTCATCTAGGCTATCTCCATTTCCTTTTGTTTATCAGCTTCAAAGTTTGTTGTTGAGAGTTGGGTCTCAGTTTGAATTTTAATTAGAATTTTACAATAGCATTAATCTCACTATGGCAGCAAGACCAGTGTAATATGAATGCATTTAAAGAAAGAAAATCTTTTATATTATAAAATGAGTAAAACCATACCAAGTGTATGATACTATGCTTTCATACCATTGTTTTTTTTAATTTTTTTGAAAAATTTTTGATATTTTAACTGATCTTTTATCACCTTTTCCTCCCTGGTTATTTAAAGTCATCTTTTCATTTTTCTCCACCAGGAATTAATTTTCTTAGCTCTTGGAACAAGTAGCTACCTGAATATAGGTTTTATTTTTATTATGAAGATCGGTTTCTTATAGAAATTCTCTAGTGAAATTAAGAACTGCTGCAAGGAGAAAACTGGTCAGTAGGAGTCCCAACACAATTTGATTTCCACCTGAAATGAGGCCCTGCCTCAGTGCCTCTGTGGCTGTGAAGTCATTGGCTGCTGAGATGGAGCTGCAAGCCTGGCTCTCCCTGTGGAGGCAGCCATGGTTGGGTGATTAATCCATTGCACGCGGATGTCCCCTTTGAGGGGACATCATAAATTATGATTTTTAGGAGAAAGGGGAAGGACATGCTGTCTTGTCTATTCTATTCATGGCACATTTTTGACCACGTTACCCTAGAAAATTGCTTTTACTGTGTTACCCATTAATGTTAAACTTTTATTCATGTTTGCTATAGGAAATAGTTCTAAGTCCTGTTTCTACATTTGTGTGAGATTCTTACAGGCATGATCCTTTTCACCATCTGATAGCTTATCTGAAGTGCTTCAATGGTTATTTTTTCTTCAAAATTTAATATTAGAAGCCAGGCATGGAGGCTCATGCCTGTAATCCCAGAACTTTGAGAGCCACTTGGAGGTCCCCTCTCAGGAGACATAAAGAGATTGCTGGTGATTATACAGGATATACTTATAAACAAAAATGTATGTTTCCTTGCAGCTTTACATTCAAGTTGCATGATAAAAGCAAATAAAGAGATGGAATATATACTGAGATATGATCGATCAGTTGAAAAGTGGTTTTCAGGAATCTCGAATGCATCCTTCCACATCTTCGAAAAACAGACTGGATGATAAATTACAAATTATTAATATGGGAGGAAGAAAATGAGATTGTATTGTCTACCCTAATAGAAATTCACCAGGTGGAAGATGTCAGACAAATTATAATACTATTGGGTAACTTGTATCAATGAACCTGCAATGCATGTTGATGACTGTTTCACACATTACCATATGTTAGAAAAATATATAATATAAAATGTAAAATTTTGATTTTTTGGTCATAAATGAGTTCCTCAATGTCCAAAATTCCATTATAAGGCAAGTATCATCACAGTAAAATAATTGGTTCCAATGCTGTTCTATTTAATATGAAGTGATTTATTTTTTACGATTTTGTAAAAAAGTACGGCCGAATTGCTGGTAGGTGACCCGTGAGATGTCTCCAAGTGCAAAGGGTTAATTGACGATTTTATGTTTGAGGCCCTATACCCTCTTCAGGTTTATGGGAATCGGACTAATGGTCTTTGGAAGGTGCACACTTACCTTGCAGGACACATTAACTGTTTAAATTGGGAGAGAGAAGTGCTATTATTTGTCATCTACAGTAGAAAGTTAAGGCAACTGTATACATAGTTTTCCTGTTGCTTAGCACAGTGCCTGGGATATTGGACATACAAGTGTTTGTACAGTGAGTGAACTAGTGGACAGATGAATGAGAAATACTTGTAGTTGGTCTTTTATAGATTATTTATTTATTTACTTATTTATTGAGTTGGAGTCTCACTCGTCACCCAGACTGGAGTGTAGTGGCATGCTCCCAGCTACCGCAGCCTCGACCTGCTGGGCGCCGGCGATCCTTCCACCTCAGCCTTCCGAGTAGCTGGAACTACAGGCGTGCGCTACTATGCCCGGCTAATTTTTGATTTAGTGTAGAGACGAGGTCTTGCCAAGTTGCCCGGGCGGGTTTTGAACCTACGGGTTCAGGCAATCCACTCACCTCGGCCTCCCAAACCGCTGGGATTACAGGCTGAGTCACCGAGCCTGGCTGATCTTTTATTTAAAAAGAGTTAACTAGTAGATAATCTGAGGAAAAACAGCCCCCCTTCCTGCTCCTATTTCTTCTGGCAAGTGTCTGGAGAAAAAATGGTAAGTTGAGCTTCAAGATTTTAAATTTTGACTTTTGAAAGTTGTCACTAAAAATGAAAAGGCAAGCCGGGCTCGGTGGCTCAGCCTGTAATCCCGCGCCTTGGGAGGCTGAGGTGAGTGGATTACCTGAGCCCGTGGGTTAGAGACCTGCCTGGGCAATTTGGCGAGACCTCATCTCTACAATAAATAAAAAATTAACCGGGCGTGGTAGTACATGCCTGTAGTTCCTGCTACTTGGAAGGCTGAGGTGGCAGGATCGCCAGCGCCCAGCAGGTCGAGGCTGCAGTGGCCAGGAGCAGCCACTGCACTCCAGTCTGGGCGACTGAGTGACACTCCAACTAAAAAAAAAAAGTTATTATAAGCAATCTTATTTTGTATGTGCTTTTAATAAAGTGATTTAAATTCTTCTTGGAGCCAGGCGTGGTGGCTTAAGCCTGTAATCCCAGCACTTTGGGAGGCTGAGGCAAGGGGATTGCCTGAGTCCATGGGTTCGAGACCAGCCTGGGCAACTTGGTGAGACCTCATCTCTACAATATATAAACAAGTTAGCCAGGCATGGTGGTGCTTGCCTGTAGTTTTGGCTACTTGAATGGCTGAGGCGTAAGGATCGCTGGAGCCCAGCAGGTTGACTCTGGGGTGGCCGTGAGCATACCACTGCACTCCAGCCTGAGCGATGGAGTGAGACTCCAACTCACACAAAAAAATTCTTCTTGGGAGAGTCATGTATTTAATAGATTCTTTAAAACAACAGTACATATTCATTATCTTTACTTCCTTTTAATTTATGTTTGTTGGTTCTGTAACCTTTTCCCCACTAACTCCAGTTAATTTTTCTTTCTTGTTTTGTTCTGGACCAAGCTGAGTATCTCCAAATTTAGATGCAAAAATACTGTTTTGTTGTTAAGATTGTGTTACAAGAATATGAAGGAAATAGAACTGATGTTTTATATCTAAAAGCTAAGCTCTTGGTAAATGAATATGAATCTCCTGTGAGAACCTGGATGACATAAATCATTGTCTGAACCTCAAACTCATGTTCAACTGCTATTAGGCCCTTAACTGAAATGTGGTTTAGGGACCATTTGGATCATTATCCTTTCTCATGTTACCTGATGCCTAGTCTTTTCTTTCAGAGTCTACTGTTTTCTGGGAAGAATGGCTATGAGATTTAAGTTAGGGTAGTTAATTTCTTCCTGTTAAATTTGAACACCTACCCTAGGACATAGCAGTAGTCACGAATCAATGGAATTTTCCCTGACACTTTTTATTCTTGTTAGTTTTATGGTCATAACACCTGTGTGAAGCAGGCTTCTGGGTCCTGCGGGAACACAGATGCTTCTTTGGTGAGCCTCATTTCATGTTAGCCCTTTCTGTGTTTAGAATTCTTTCATTTATTTTATACACAGAACACCATATTACATAAAAACTACAGAGATGTGTGTCTGTAAGATATAGTGGTGTGGTGGCTGGGGGTCCTTACCTAGCTTCTTTGAGCCCCATTTTGCGAACTTGAAACTATTTTCTACACATGGTTATTGTTAAAATAAAAGGGAATAATTTTTTAAAATCTGGAAGCATTATGTCTGGCTACATTCATTAATAATCCAGTCAGAATAATGAATGTTTCCAAGCCCTTAGCGGTGGCTTACTTATTTTTCAACTGTATAACAGAATTATTGTGTAAAAAATGTAACAAGATGTGACTTGCGCTCTGACTCTGAAGACTTTGCAGTAGCACAGCACAACTGAGCATTTGCTTCCAGTGTTGGAACATCCCCTTCATTCAGCCTATATGCCTGTACTTAGGGTTTCCTGCGTGCTGTCTCCTGTTTGAATTTGACTTAACTTTGGATGGGTGTGCTTCTTGTATAGAGATGTATATGCAAGATAATACTGTATTCTTAAACTGTGCTGTTTATTGGTGGAAGTACCAGTAAAGATAATCATGACATTCATTTACCCATCAATCATTATCCTTCAGGACTAATTTCTGAGGTGCGGATTCGTCTCCTGTCATTCTGAAATGAGCCCCCGCCTTTGTCTTCTGCCTGCAGGTCTGTCCCTGCACATCAGCCTCCTCCTTTTTAGTCGGCCTGGCCTCTCTCATGTTGGCCTCTTGGGTTTCTCCTCAGACACCCTGGGAGTGTTCTGGAGTATCCCCCTCTTTTGACTGCCTGTCTAGTATCAGCTCTTGCTCACCTCGTAGGGTGATTTCTAAACCTCTTCTGAGGGTGAAAAGTGGTAGCATATGAACCCCTCCTGGAAATGAGGCTGACCAGATAGACATTCTGGAAAATTCTTCTGCTATAAACACAAATATTGGAAAGAGAAAGCAAACATCCTTTAAGAACTTTTATCACAACCAAGTGAGAGAAATCTATAGGTGGGGAAAAAGAGGAAGAATGAGTGTTTGAGAGAGTGAGAGAAAGAAGGCCTAATACCACAGTGGAAGTGAGCACTGAAGGCTGGGGCTTGGTCTCAGTGGGCCAAGACGAGGCTGGGCTGGAAAACAAAAAATACAGACATTCATTAGTAAGCAGAGCAGGCCACTCCCTAGCTTTAAAAAACTCTCTTTTAGCGGGCTCGGTGGCTCAGCCTGTAGTCCCACACCTTGGGAGGCTGAGGTGAGTGGATTGCCTGAGCCCGCAGGTTCGAGACCCGCCTGGGCAACTTGGCGAGACCTCATCTCTACAATAAATAAAAAATTAGCCGGGTGTGGTAGTGCATGCCTGTAGTTCCAGCTACTTGGAAGGCTGAGGCGGAAGGATCGCCAGAGCCCAGTAGGTCGAGACTGCGGTGACTGGGAGAGGCCACTGCACTCCAATCTGGGCGACAGAGTGAGACTCCAACTCAAAAAAAAAAAAAAAAGTGTCTTTTGAGACTGTTGGGTTGGGATTTGAATTTATGTTACCTGCGTGGTCTGGAAAATCCCAAACTGAGAAAGTAATGTAAATGCTTCTTAGTTGGAAGTACCCAGGGGTGCTTCGCAGAAATAAATGCAAATCCCCTCTGGAAGAATGCCGCACTCAACCCACTGATGAAGAACTCTGAATATGCTAACAGCAAAAACATTACTAGGCGTATAATTAAGTGAGCTACCATGAATGAGAGTCAGCTTCAAGTCAGTTTTGAGGCGCCATCTGTTTCACTCATTCTTTCTCTTCTCAGTTTATTTATTGACCACTCCTATACCAGGTACTATTCTCAGTGCTGTGGTTATGATGGCAAAACACTCTATGGGGAAATGGGTACCAAGCTGCTGACCAAAGAATTTGATATGTTTGGCCTGGGGCCGTGACCACTTCAGGGCTTTGAGTCAATGCCAGAAAACTGGTGCTTTGCTGATTCCAATTTGAAAACCACTGATTTATGTCAGTCCTTTTATTTTACAAGAGGAAAAACTGAGACCACAGTGGTTAAGTCACTTGCCCATGATATGAACCTCAATTTCCTTGTCTGTGGAATGGGGGTAAGATTTACCTTATAGGAGTGCTGTGGCCATGGAAGGGTAACTGGCCATGAAAAATTAGCATTATCTGTGATCACTATGTCAGTTCTTCCTTCTTTATCCCCTTTAATGGTCAAAAGGTGGTGTAGAACTCAGTTCTCCTGCTTTTCAGGTGAAACATTTTTCTGTTGCTGGTGTGATTCTCAAGCCCATACAGAGCTCCATACCTTCACTCTTGATTGTTCTCTAATGATTTCATGGATGTGAGTTTTGCATTCTTTTTTTTTTGAGTTGGAGACTCACTCTCGCCCAGACTAGAGTACAGTGGCCGCTCCTGGCTGCTGCAGCCTCGACCTGCTGGGCTCCGGCGATCCTTCCGCCTCAGCCTTCCAAGTAGCTGGAACTACAGGCACGCGCTACCATGCCCAGCTAATTTTTGATTTATTGTAGAGATGAGGTCTTGCCAAATTGCCCAGGCAGGTCTCGAACCCGGAGGCTTAGGCAATCCACTCACCTCAGCCTCCAAAGGCGCGGGATTACAGGCTGAGCCACCAAGCCCGGCTGAGTTTTGCATTCTTAACAGATTGTGAACTGTTGAAGTTCAGGGACTAGATCTTGTGTTTTGTTTTTTTTTTTGAGTTGGAGTCTCACTCTGTTGCCCAGACTGGAGTGCAGTGGCACGCTCCTGGCCACCACAGCCTTGACCTGCTGGGTTCCGGCGATCCTTCCGCCTCAGCCTTCCAAGTAGCTGGAACTACAGGTGCATGCTACCATGCCCAGCTAATTTTTGATTTATTGTAAAGATGAGGTCTTGCCAAGTTGCCCGGGTGGGTCTTGAACTCATGGGCTCAGGCAATTCACTCGCCTCGACCTCCCAAAGTGCTGTGGTTACAGGCTGAGCCACCGAGCCCGGCCTTGTGTTTTCATATTAACTTTTATGACTTAGTCTTGAACTGGTCTCTTGGTAGGTGCTTTATAATATTTGTTTATTGTTACCTGATTAACCACAGTAGTGCCATTTCTAATGAGGAAATGAAAGTATCTGTGTCCAAAAAGTCATTATTTGAGAATTATGGCAAAGTAAGGAAATCTTTTTGCTCCCTGTTTATGATGTTGACATCTGTATTCTGTGCTCTGTTCCTGATTAGTGAGATTACTCATTCTGATTTTCTACTACAGTTTCCCTCACAATCCAGGCCCACTCACTCATTCTGGGCCAGGCTCGTCTGTGAGTACTGCTCACCACATTGGGACTCCCTCTGTATGCTGGAAATTGTTAAATAGCCCACAGCCACTTCCATGGAGTTCTAAGCACTTTTTTGCAATTGGAAGTGCGTCCATTTGTATGGGCACTGCTCCGTGATTAACTTTGTTCCCCTGCCACCCTTCTCTGCTCTTTGACCTAGATGGAAAGCCTGGGTGTGCTCTCTGTTGGCTGAGGGTCAGGCACTTCTGCTTACCATCAGAACCAGGAAGGAGTCACTTGGAATCCATCCCTCCCATAGAACTCGTCTGCTGCTGAGCTGTAGCCAGGACTCTGTTCAGTTACTGGCTGCATTTCAGCTCTCTGTTTGAGCCCTTGCTATATGAAAAACATGAAAATGCCAGGGGATTCTTTTTGCAAGTAAAAAAGATGGCAGCAGATGTGAAAACAGATTTACCCATCACGATGTAAATTGGTATTTTGTTTTCATTTTAGTTTAACAATTTATAGGTATTCATGAAAATATTTGGCTACAAAAATTAGAAAAATTACAAACTGTTATTATCTATTATAATTCAATTCAGTTTCTTTGGAAAGAACTTCAAATTTGTAGTTAAAATAATTTGCTGAAATTTGCGCTAGTTAAGTGTTGAAGGTTTTAAGTAATAATCCAAAAGATGTTTTGAAATTCACATTTACCTTTCTTTGTATAAATATAATTTTCAGGAATATGAAATGTGGTAGTGAAAGTAATGCAGAGTTGTTTTGCCACATCCTTTATTTTTCTAGGGTAATTATTTCTACATTTCTTCTTTTTTATAAGGAAAATTACTTATCATTTTTGCATTTTCTCTGTAGCTGTGACTAAGAGAATACTTTTTTTAAAACTACACCTTAACTTGTTTATGCTTGTACATGTGCTATTGATAGACTAGTTTGAATTTTCTATGTTGTCATGGGTTTGTGAAAAGATCTTGTCTTACTAATAATATTCATAGTAAATTTGAGCATGGTGATATCACCTAAACACTGTAACTGTGGGACATTGGCAGGAGCTTGGAGGATATTTTTAGCTACTTGGAATCCATTGTTGTAATGGTATTTATTAGTAATTGAAGACAAATTTTATTACGTAGTTATGATCAATGGATTTACTGTCATCCAAGACTACAGTGTTTTAGATGACTAGAACTTACCCTTTTAAGAACTCCAAATTTTTATTTCAGCTCTTGCAATGGAAAATTTTCTGAAATATGCAGTTTCTTTCTTAATGAGGAGATAGTGAACATAAGACCTGTAATTTCCCCCTCAGGGTCATCTCTTTATTCTTTTGTGATAATGCACAGTGATGCTTTTGGAAGGAGCTGGCATGTTGGGCTTCTTTCTACATTTAATGATCATTCATTAGCACCTATTTATTGAGTTATTTCCTAGGTCTGGAGCTTCAGTGATGAAAGTGTATTTCTTGTCTTAAAAAGGTTCACATTATAGTAGGGAAAGTAAGCCAGGAAACATCTTTTTTTTTGAGTTGGAGTCCCACTCCATCGCCCAGGCTGGAGTGCAGTGGCGTGCTCACAGCCACCCCAGCGTCAACCTGCTGGGCTCAGGTGATCCTTCCGCCTCAGCCTTCCAAATAGCCAGAACTATAGGTGGGCACTTCCACACCCGGCTAATTTTTTTATTTATTGTAGAGATGAGGTCTCGCCAAGTTACCCATTCTGTTCTCAAACCCATGGGCTCAGGCAGTTCTCTCACTTCAACCTCCCAGAGTGCTGGGATTATAGACTTGAGCCACCGCACCTGGCCATGGAAACAGATCTTAGGACACAGTGTTTGCTGTGAAGAGAGGAGGCAGACTGGAGCTATCTGGGTGTGGGATGCAGGCAGATCGAATTACAGGGTGGATGAATTTGTATTAAGCTCTGTCTAGTACTTGCATGACCAGAGATATGCATGTGTATTATTTGTTTCTGCCTGTGGCAATGAAAAGATTTTTTCTGTAATTTATTGGCCTATAAAAGAATACAATTTATAACATCATTAGGAAAACATTTTTATTCCTATATAGGGTCATTTGTTCCTAGGGGAAAATATTTTTAATACCATGTACAAATAAAAGCACTTTTATTCCATTTGAACATGCATTTATTGAATACCTAATGTATATATGCATTGTGTTTACTAAATGTCTTGATGAATAGGCATTTAAATGCCCTTACCCATAAGTAACTACCAGTGAGCAGGGGTGGGGCTTAAATACCTATAATAGGGTATAGAATTCAGTGAGCAACTTAAGAAAAATAGAAAACGTTAACTGTGAAGATTAAAGAAAAGAAGCCTATGTCTATTAGGAAGGAGCTGGCAAGGGTTTATGGAATAGGTAGTGTTGAAGAGTCATCACAAAAGATGGCTAAAATTGGGGGAATTTGGGATTAACATTGTAATAAGAGGGGTTAGCTTTGCATGTGATACAAGCAGTAAGTATACTTTAAAAGGAGCATAATTTATTTTTACAGAGTCCAGAAGTGAAAAATAAGGCTACAAAGATAGGCGTAGGACCATTCTGTGAAGGGCCCTGAATACCAGGCTAAGGAGGGTGTCTTTAGGCAATGGATGTGATCAAGTGACTGCTTTTAAAGTGACAAATGATATCTATCATTGCAGCTCTTTTTTAGCCTAATGGCAAAATGGGTGAATGTTAGTAGAGGGAAGGTCATTTGGTCTCCATAAAGAGCAGTGAAATTATCGGTTGGCTTGAATATGGTTTCAGCACTTAATATGGGACTTTAACTTCAGGCAAGTTGCTTAAAATCTTTCTGAGCCTCAGTTTTCTCACAGAGAAAATGGGAATAGTAATTATTTCTTTGACATAGCTGTCTTAAATGATATAACATTTGTGAAATCACTTTTAATAACTTGTGTATGTATTTGTTTGGGATTTCAGCCCCAGTGGTTTGTTTTCTTCCTTTCTAATCTTACTGTACCTTTTATTTCTTTTTCTTGTCTAACTGTGCTGGGTAGGACCTTCAATACAGTATGATGGTTCTCATCTTCCTGCTTGGCTAGGATTTCTAGTGTGGCATGATATAGACAGCCTTGTCTTGTTTTACTATTAAATATAATGTTTGCTATAGATTGTTGGTAAATATCCTTTCAAAATAAGAAAGTTCTCTTCCTAGTTTGGAATTGATAAAAAATGAGTACTGAATTTTATCAGATGCTTTTTTGTGCTTGTATTTTGATGATCTTTTCCCCACTCTTTAATCTTTTAGTATAATTAATTACAACTAATAGATTATCCTTCTAATTGGTAGATTAATAGATTTTCTTTTTTTTTTTTTTTGAGTTGGAGTTTCACTCTGTCGCCCAGACTGGAGTGCAGTGGCTGCTCCCGGCCACCGCAGCCTCGACCTGCTGGGCTCTGGCGATCTTTCCGCCTCAGCCTTCCGAGTAGCCGGGATTACAGGCATGTGCTACCACGCCCAGCTGATTTTTTGATTTATTGTAGAGGTGAGGTCTCGCTGCCCAGGTGGGTCTTGAACCCGCGGGCTCAGGCAGTCCACTCACCTCAGCCTCCCAAAGGCGTGGGATTACAGGCTGAGCCACTGAGCCCGGCTTAGATTTTCTAATGTTAAATTACCCTAATGTTTCTGGGATGAACCCAGTTTGGTCATAATCTAGTGTTTTCGTTATATGCTATTGCTGATTTTTTTTTCCCAGGATTTTTGTCTCATTCATGAGTGATACTGCCTTTAATTTTCCTTTCTTGTACTTTGCAAATCTGATTTTGGTTTGACGGTATTAACAACCTCATAGAATTAGTTGTGAATGTTACAACTTTTTCTATATTCATTTTTCCTTTATCAGTTTTTAATTTGTATATTTCAAGGTTATTTTATTAGGTGTTTATCAGTTTAGAGGTGTGATACGTTCCAGATGAATAGGGGTGTTTATGACTATGTGGCACCCTTTATTCTGCAGTAACTACTTTTGTCTTAAAATTTGTTGTTTAACTAGCCCAGCTTTCTTTTGGTTTTTGTATACATGGCGTATCTTCTTTTTCTCATTCTTTTATTTTCATTTGTAATAGGATCTTAAGTTTTTGATAAATCTCTGTGAGTGCATATAACTTTTTTCTTTATTATAATCTGATACTCTTAACTGGCAAGTATAGGTCTTTTAATTATTAAAATGCTGTAGTTACTGATATATTTGCATGTCTACCATTTAAAAAATTTATCAATACATAATAGCTGTACGTATTTATGGGATACATTTGATATTTTGATACAAGCATACAGTGTGTAGTGATCAAACCTGATAATTGGAATATCCATCACCTCAAACATTTCTTATTTCTTTGTGTTGGGAGCATTCCAGATCTTCTACTTATTTTGAAATATGCAATAACTTTTTAACTATGGTTGCCCCTTTGTGCTATGAAACATTAGTGCTTATTCCTTCATCTAACTGTTTTTTTTTTTTTTTTTTGAGTTGGAGTCTTACTCTGTCACCCAGACTGGAGTGCAGAGGCTGCTCCCGGCCACCGCAACCTCGACCTGCTGGGCTCCGGCGATCCTTCCGCCTCAGCCTTCCAAGTAGCTGGAACTATAGGTGTGCGCTACAACGACTGGCTAATTTTTTTATTTATTGTAGAGATGAGGTCTCGCCAAGTTGCCCAGGCGGGTCTCGAACCCGCGGGTTTAGGCAATCCACTCACCTCAGCCTCCCAAAGGCGAGGGATTACAGGCTGAGCCACTGAGCCCGGCTATAACTGTATTTTTTTGTATTCATTAGTCAACCCCTCTTTATCCCCCCTCCTCACTACTTTTCCCAGCCTCTGGTAAAACCACCATTGTATTCACTAGCTCCAGGAGATTAATATGTCTAGTAGCTCCTACGTAGGACTGAGATCATGGAATATTTGTCTTTCTGTGCCTGACGTATATAACAGTGTCCCTCAGTTTCACTCATGTTGTTGCAAATGACAGGATTTCATTCTTTTTATGGCTGAATAATATTCCATTGTGTGTGTGTGTGTGTGATACACACCGCATTTTCTTTATTCATTCATTTATTGATGGACACATGGGTTGATTCCGCAACTTGACTTTTTAAATAGTGTTGCAATAAACATGGGAGTGTAGATATCTCTTTTATATATAGTTTTACTTTCTTTTGGATATATACCCAACAGTGGAATTGCTGGATCATATGATATTTTATTTTTAGTTTTTTAAGGAACCTTCGTTTTCCATAGTGGCTGTACTAATTAACATTCCCACCAACAGTGTACCAGTGTTCTCCTTTGTTTTTTTATCCTGGCCAGCATTTGTTTTCTGACTTTTTGATAGTGGGTGAGATGATATCACATTGTGGTTTTGATTTGCTTTTGTCTGACGATTAGAGATGCTGAACAATTGTTTGTATACCTGTTGGACATTTGTATGTCTTTTTTTGTTTGCTTTTGAGTTGGTTCTTGTCACCTTGGCTGGAGTGCAGTGGCATGCTCACCGTCACCGCAGTCTCGACCTGCTGGGCTTAGGCAATCCTTTCACCTCAGCCTTCCAAGTAGCTGGAACTACAGACGTACGCCACCATGCCTGGCTAGTTTTTGTGATTTATTGTAGAGACAAGGTCTCACCAAGTTTCCCAGGCCGGTCTTGATCCCCCAGGCTCAGGCAGTCCTTTTGCCTTGTCCTCCCAAAGTGCTGGGATTACAGGCAGAGCCACAGCGCCCGGCCATATGTCTTCTTTTGAGATATTCCTTTTCAGATCTTTTGTCCATCTTTTAATCAGATCATTTGTATTTTGCTGTTGACTTGTTTGAGTTCCTTACATGCTTTGGTTAATTGATTTTTAAAAAAATTTTTTGAGTTAAAAGTCTTACTCTGTTGCCTAGACTGGATCACAGTGGCATGAGCACATGTGATCGTGGCATAACACAGTCTTAACCTCCTGGGTTCAGGTGATCTTTATACCTCAATCTCCTGAATAACTGGAACTACAGGCATGTGCCACTATGCCCAGCTGATTTTTTAAATTTTATTTTTGTAGAGATGCGGTTCTGCTATGTTACCCAGGCTGGTCTTGATCTCTAGGGCTCAAGCAATCCTCCCTCTTCAGCCTCCCAGAGTGCTGAAATCATAGGCCTGAGCCACTGTGCACAGCCTATTTTGGTTACTAATCCCTTTGCAGATTAGTAGTTTTCAATCTTTTTCATTCTGTGGGTTGTCTCTTTGCTTTGTGATTGTTTCTTTTGTTGTACAAAAACTTTTTTGTCTTTATTTATTCTGCCTTTTTTTTTTTCTTTTCCTAGGGCAGTGGTCTCCAACCTTTTTGTCATTAGGGACTGGTTTCATGGAAGACAGTTTTTCCATGGACTGGGATACAGGGGAATGTGCAGTCAAACTCACTGCTAACGTTAATCTGTATTTGCAACTGCTCCCCAGAGCTAGCATCACTGCCTCAGCTCCACCTCAGATCATCAGGCATTAGAGTCTCATAAGGAGAGCGCAACCTAGAAATATCACATGTGCAGTTTACTACAGGATTCATGCTCCTTTGAGAATCTCGTGCTGCTGCTGATCTGACAGGAGGTGGAGCTCAGGAGGTAATGCAAGTGATGAGGAATGGCTATAAATACAGATGAAATTTTGCTCACTCACCTGTTGCTCACCTCCTGCTGTGCAGCCCGGTTCCTAACACACAAAGGACCAGTACCATGGGGGGTTGTGGATCCTTGTTCAAGGGGATCGATTAGAATCCCCTATACCCCCAATTCTATTTTTCCCTCTTTAGTACTTTGTAAATTGTATACTTTGTTTCTAGTCTTTTAGTGATTGCCCTTTAAATTTTACCATACTTACCTAAGATAATCAAGTATAAAGTTAATGAGTATTTTAACTGGTCTTCTGAAATATAAGGGCCTTAGAGAGTACTATTGGCTCTGATCATCCTTTTTTTGATCAAATTATCTATTTTTTTAGTTTCCTACTCTTATCTTCTGCCCCCTCAATAGACAGAGTCCAGTGGTTAAGCATATAAACCAGAAACTGGCAGCCTAGTGTGAATTCTAGCTCTGCTGCCTCCCAGGTAATGTCAGGCAAGGTATTTAACCTCCTTGTGCCTCAGTTTCCTCATCTGTAAAAAATGGACAATGAAAGGATCTTATGAGGGTAAGGCTTTTAAATGAGAAATATAGTACTTATAAAGCTTTAGAACTGTATCTAGTAGTTAATAAGTACTGTATATAAGAGTCTGCTGTTAATGCTGTTTTTGCTATTTTTTTTGAACAGACTGTTTAATTTTACCTACATGCTTAACAATTTCTTTTTTCATTTCTTCTTCTATCATAGATCTTCCTTCCATTTTTCTCCTACCTGAGGAATTTTCTGTAGAACTTATATTGTGAAGTCAGCTTTTATTCCTTTTAACTGTTTTGTTATTTGACTCTTAATTCTTTGTTTTGTTTTGTTTTGTTTTGAGTTGGAGTCTCACTCTGTCACCCAGACTGGAATGCAGTGGCCGCTCCCAGCCACTGCAGCCTCGACCTGCTGGGCTTCGGCGATCCTTCCGCCTCAACCTTCCAAGTAGCCGGAACTACAGGCATGTGCAACCACGCCTGGCTAACTTTTGATTTATTGTAGAGGTGAGGTCTCGCCAAGTTGCCCAGGCGGGTCTTGACCAGGCAATCCACTCACCTCAGCCTCCCAAAGCGCTGGGATTACAGGCTGAGCCACCGAGCCCAGCTGACTCTTAATTCTTAAAAGAGTTTTGCCGGGCTCGGGGGCTCAGCCTGTAATCCCGTGCCTTTGGGAGACTGAGGTGAGTGGATTGCCTGAGCCCACGGGTTCGAGACCCGCCTGGGCAGCGAGACCTCATCTCTACAATAAATCAAAAAATCAGCTGGGCGTGGTAGCGCATGCCTGTAATTCTGGCTACTCAGAAGGCTGAGGCGGAAGGATCGCCGGAGCCCAGCAGGCGAGGCTGCGGTGGCCGGGAGCGGCCACTGCACTCCAGTCTGGGCGACAGAGTGAGACTCCAACTCAAAAAAAAAAAAAAAAAAAAAAGATAGTTTTTATGGGAATATAATTCAGTGCTTTGAAGATATTATTTAATTGACTTTTGGCTACCAGTGTTGCTGTTGAGATGTCTGTAGTCTAATTGTCATTCCTTTGTAAGTATCTGCCTTTTTGACTGCTTGTGAGCACTTCTTTTTGTGTTTTTATTGTGCAGTTTTACTAAAATGTGCTCAGATGTGGGGATTTCTTTTTTATTTATCTGCTTGGTCACATATTGTGCTTCTTGTATCTATGCACTTTTTGTCAGTTGTAGCAAATTCTCAGTTATTATGTCTTCAGATATTTCTTTTCCATTTACTTTGTTCTGTCTTTTTGGAATTCTAATAGAAGTATCTTTCTTAATCTGTCTTCCATTTCTCTTAATCTCTTTTATATTTCTATCTCCTTGTCCCTCTGTGCTACAGAAAATTTGATGGGTGATTTCTTGAGTTTTTA
This sequence comes from Carlito syrichta, assembly GCF_000164805.1. Lineage (NCBI taxonomy): Eukaryota > Metazoa > Chordata > Mammalia > Primates > Tarsiidae > Carlito > Carlito syrichta. Next base: position 15,990 of record NW_007247308.1, on the reverse strand, counting down.
GGTACAGTTTATTAATTCCTTTTTTAGCCTATATCTCATTTACAGACTACATTTATTTTAATAACTAGATTTTCTGTCGCTAAATGTTTTATTTTATTCTTTCTCATCATTTTAGATAATGTCTTGCTTTCTAATTTCTTACATTTCAATCCTAGTTATTTTATTTTATTTTTTTGAGTTGGAGTCTTACTCCATTGCCCAGGCTGTAGTGCAGTGGCATGCTCACAGCCACCCCAGCATCAATCTGCTGGGCACAAGTGATTCTTCTGCCTCAGCCTTCCATGTAGCTGGAACTATAGGCGCGTGCTACCATGCCTAGCTAATTTTTTGATTTAATTATTTTTTTAAAGCAGAATTTATTGAGAGGACAGAAAAGTTCCCACAGTGGGAGGGGCACCCGAAGGGATTGCCTTTTTTGATTTATTGTAGAGATGAGGTCTCGCTAAGTTGCCCAGGCAGTTCTTGAACCCACGGACTCAGGCAGTTCTCTTACCTTGGCCACCCAAAGTGCTGGGATTATAGTCTTGAGCCACTGCATCTGGCCTAACCTAATTATTTTGAATTCTGTTTATGTTTATTCCAATTTCTGAATGTTTGTTGTTTGTACTAAGATCTTGTGACTTTTGTGTGTTTAGTAGTTTTTTACTTTGAACAGATTTTTTATTTAACTTTATCTGTGGGAATCCTTAGATCCTAAATTGGGAACATTTGCATGCAGATAAGATTTACATTTGTGTTCTGACCTACAATCAAGGAGCTACGAGAATCTTGGGACAACTTTAGCCTGTGGATCCTGCTCAATGTATGTGATTCAGATTCAGTCTCCCTACTTGAATGTTTAGCCAAAGTTTAGATACCTGAGAGTGACCAACTATTGGGTTTGTCCAGAACTGAGGGATTTCTTGGGATGTGGGACTTGCAGTGCTTAACACTGGGGCAGTTCTGGGCCAGTTGTGATGATTGGTCCACCCTAATTCTGATTCCAGTGCTTGTTCCATATCTGTATTTGTCCCCTAGATAAGTGTGCCTTTCTCTTATGTTTGTGTGCATGTGCCTCCCTTAGAGATTTCCCATACTTTCTTGCAAGTCCAGCAATTAAAAGTTTTTTGTTGTAATTTATTCAAGATCTAATAGTGGACGGGCCCTTCTGAGCATCCTGGAAATGTAGCATATAATTTTCCTTTTTACTTAAGTTACTGAAGACATTTCTACATGGTTCATAGTCTTCTACCATATAATTGTTTGGTGGTTGCATAGTATTCTGTTTTGTTTTTGTCAACATTTATTGAACCAATGTCCCATTTTGGACATATTGATTATTGTGTGGTTTTCCCTTATAAAAATGCCGTAGTTGAAATTTTTGTAATTGTGTCTTTGTCCAATGCAAGATTGTTTTCTTACACTAAATTTCTAGAAGTGGAATTGATGAATCAAAAGTGCGCGGGTCCAGCCCCACAAGGGTCGTGAGGTTTCCTGAAGGAAAGACGGATAGGCGAAAGACAAAAACATTATACTTGGACACCTGCTTCCTGAACAGATGACAATTTAATGTTAGTTAACACAGAACTTTTATACCATTCGTAAAGGGGCAAGACAAAGAAAATTCCTTCACGTACATATGCTTTAAAAGTTACCACCATCTAGTGGTCTAGTAGTGACAAATGAACCAAGAACACTATGTACTTTTAGTTAATGAGTCTTTATCATAAAGCCAAAAATGATAGTTTTAGTCCAAAGTCCCGAATACAGTCCTTTAAATGTCTCAAGAAAGTTTCCAAGTGTACATTTCTCCATGCAGCAGTAGTTTTCCTATCTGGGGCTTCTGTGACCTTCAAAGCTTTGTAATCGCCTTTCTTGTCCAGGTGTCTTTGTTACTTTTCTCTTATCCTGCAGTGTTTATTTCTAAAGAAAACTCAAAAGAAGCTTTTAGTGATGTTTCCCAGGCCCCCAAGGTTGATTTCTGTATTTAGTTAATTTATCATAAAAGTATCTAATTAATATATTATGAATTCAGTGAAAACCCACTCTATAAACATTTACTTAAAATCTTAACTATAGAATTAAGTAAAAACCTTAACGATTAATCTTTATCCTAAGTCTGTGAAAACAGTGTTATAAATCACCTACATAACTCCTAGATAAGTGTTAGAACTTATAATGAATTCATAATGAACTTACTATAAACTTGTGCTTCTAAAAAGCCTTATGTCTAAACACTAAACTGCATAATTCTCAATCAAATAAGGAGTGAATATTCTTATATCATTTTTTACTCAAGCAATATCTAGTAACTTATAACCTGAAAAGAAAGAAAGCATTCTTGATGTGCTTCAGAGTTTAACCCTTGCATATGTTAGAAAAGGCCAAACGGCATAGTGGAAAATGGAAAAATAAACCATGACATTCTCAGGTTAGCTGTGAGTACTTCACATAAACATGCCATTTTCTTCTTCCACGACTGCACAGAATTCTTCGACGGTACCAAACAGCAAAGGTGGAAGACAGAAGGGCCTCAGCTTCCCGGGCTCGCCCTGCGGCCCAGGGTCTTCGGCCCACCAGGACCCTGTCAATCAGATGGGCCTCCAAGGCTGGCTCCCAACACAAAAGGTTTTATAGCGTTTTAAATCTTTTGAGTTACATCACCAGCTTGTGCTCTCATTTCTCTGTTTGAAGCTGTTTATTGTTTTTCTTGGTCTCTGTCACTTTGATAAATGAAATGCTCTTCCTTTTTAATGAAGGCATCTGACTTTTGACATTGGTCAGCCTCAGTATGGCACCACAATATTTTAACATCTAAGTTTCAGGCATAGATTCATTCTAAGAACTATCTAGCTGTCACTTTCTTTTAAACTACTAATCAAGCTATCTTGCAAGCTTCATTCCCTCCTCTCTCTGGACAGATAATTAGATGTTCCTGTTCTTAGACCTGGCTATTGAAATCAGGCACTGAAAGTAAGTAGGGAGCCACTTTCCCTGGAAATACACCCCTTTGTGGTTCTCTGAACATGGTAGTGGACCCATGCCTTCTCCTTTGGATTCTTTTGCTGACATGGCTGTGATGCCCTTAGCCTTGGACTTCCAGGAGACCCAGGCCCCAAGTTGTTGATATGGACCTGGGGTTCAAATAGAGAAACTCCTTCAGTTCATATTTATTATTTCCCACTTCCTTAAAAAATGAGGCTTTGTTGCCATACTCAGTCCTTTATTGAACACTCAATTAAATCCAAGGGTACTGGTGGGAATTGCAGGTAGTAATGTGGAAAGTTAGAGTGAGAAATATCTTAGGAGCTTAATTACTGGCATCTAGGCCCTTATCAAGTTGTTAATTAAATCAGGCACATGTATTGTTTGGTTTAAGATTGTAATCTCCCAAAAGCAGGTATGAATTTTTTACTGATTTATAGGAAAGTAAGCCTTAATTCCCAGAATAGGTTTGGTCCAAACTACAGAGGACAGCTTACTCATTCCTTATGAAAACTTCCAGGATTGCCCATGGGCCTGTGTTGCAGTGTTCAGAGAAAAATATCATAATGACAAGCTGAAGAATATTAACTTTTTTTTAATGGAGTATTTACTTTCAGTCTGTAATTGAAAGACTTTTTGTGAATAGTTGATTTTTAAAAAAATTATCTGATTTTTAGATTTGAGGTGAAATATGCATAAAGCCAATTTATTTTTATTTTTATTTTTGTCGCCCAGACTGGATTACTGTGGCACAATTATGGCTCACCGCAGCCTTGAACTTCTGAACTTATAAATACTTCTCCTTCTTCAGCGTTTGGAGTAGCTGGGCCTACAAGCAGGTACCACCTTGCCAGGATAAATTTTTGATTGTTTGTAGAGAAGAGTTCTCTAGATGTTGCCCAGGCTAGTCTAAAACTTTTGGGTTCAAGTGATCCTCCTGCCTTGGCCTCCCGACTGCTGGGAACAGTCACAAGTCATTGCACCTGGCCCAAATTTGCTACTTTTTAAGTGTGCAATTCAGTGGCGTTAAAGTACATTCATGTTGTCTTGCATCTGTCTGCCTCCAGAGCTCTTTTCATCTTGAGAAACTTAAACTCTACACCTATTAAACAGCAACCCTATGTTCTCCCCTCCCGTCAGCCCCTGGCACCCACCTACTTACTGTTTCTGTGAATACCACTACTCTTGATCTGTCATTTCAGTGGAATCATACAATGTTTGTCTTTTGGTGACTGGCTTATTTTACTAGCATTATCTTCAAAGTTTATTTATATGATAGCATGTATCAGAATTTTCATTCTTTTTTTTTTTTTGATTCAGAGTCTCACTCCATCGCTGGAGTGCAGTGACACGCTCATGGCCTCCATTCTTTTTAAGACTGAACAGTATTCCATTGTGTATATATATGCCACATTTCGTTTATCCATTCACTGATGGACATTTAGGTTGTTTCCACCTTTTGGCTACTGTGAATCAAGCTGCTGTGAACATTGGCATACAAATGTCTGTTCATGTTTCCATTTTCAATGGGATAATTGCTTTTAATCTTTTTATACCAACCTCCTTAGTAGTGTTTATTTGACAATCTTCTTATCATTCCTCAGAAACAGTTAGTCAGTCACTATCCTCATTTTCTCATCTCCATGAGGAAAAAAGGCAGAAAGAAGGGAAGCAAAGTGTCCAGCACCACTCATTTCTGTTAATGTGGCACTAAAATTGGCACCAGCCTTTCAGTAATTAGGATGCTTTGATTGTTCTTTTTTGTTTTTAGATTTTTGTGTGTTACACATTTTGAGTCATATAAAGCAGCATGCTATTTTTTCTTAAATCTGCCATATTTGTCTAGCGTATTTGTTTCCTTATTTTAAAGATAATTTAAAAGTTTGGTTAAAAACTACAGGATATAATCAAATGAAACACTTTGTGCTTTTGCTATGGAAATTTGTCCAATATACATTTTTTTTTTTTGAATTGGAGTCTCACTCTGTTGCCCAGGCTGGAATGCAGTGTCACACTCACAATCCCCCTAGCATCGACCTCTGGGCTCCAGCTATCCTTCTGCCTCAGCCTTCCAAATAGCCGGAACTACAGGTGCAAGCCACCATGCCCAGCTAATTTTCTGATTTATTGTGGCAGCGAGGTCTTGCCAAGTTGCCCAGACTAGTCTCAAACCCCTGGACTCAGGCAGTCCTTTTGCCTCTGCCTCCCAAAGTGCTGGGATTACATGTGTGAGCCACCATACCTGGCCTCCTATATACTTTGATACAGTAGTTATTTAGGATTTACATTTTAGAGAGTTAGCATATAATTGTGGTTTTATTTATTTGTTTGAGCCAGAGTCCCACTCTGTTGCCCAGGCTGGAGTACAGTGGCACGGTCATGATCAGGGCTCACCATAGCCTCTATCCTTCCACTCAGCTTCCTGAGTAGCTGCACCACCATGCCTGACTCAGGGCCTCCATATACTTGTAAAAATTACCGAAGCCCTCAAATAGCTTTTGTTTATGTGGGTTATCTATTGATATTTACCATATTGTAAAGATTGAGAAATTTAAAAATATGCCCTAATTCGTTTGAAAAATAAATCCATCAAATGTTGTATGTAATATATCTTAGTGAAAAGTAGTTTTTCTAAAACTAAAAATTTAATAAGAGTATATTGTTTAACATTTTGGCAATTCTTTTTAATGCAGACTTACTAAAAGACAATTAGGTTCTCATATTTGCTTCTGCATTTAATCTGTTGCAATATGTTGTTTTTGTCAAAGTGTCTGGGAGAAAAAAACCCCAACCTCACACAGATATATAATTGGAAAAGGAAGGATATTTTAATAGTCTTTTCAGATAATCCTGGGTATTTTTTTGATACTACACCAAAACTCAACAAGTGGTAGCTTTTTATTTTTTTATTTTTATTTTTGAGTTGGAGTCTCACTCTGTCACCCAGAATGGAGTGCAGTGGCCCCTCTCGGCCACTGCAACCTCGACCTTCTGGGCTCCGGTGATCCTTCCACCTTAGCCTTCCAAATAGCTGGAACTACAGGCGTGTGTTACCACGCCTGGCTAATTTTTGATTTATTGTAGAGATGAGGTCTTGCCAAGTTGCCCCGGTAGGTCTTGAACCCACAGGCTCAGGCAGTCCACTCACCTTGGCCTCCCAAAGCGCTGGGATTACAGGCTGAGCTACCGAGCCCGGCAGTGGTAGCTTTTAAAGTTTTGTTGCAATATGGAATTTGAAAAACATAAAATAGTTTTTCATACTTGGGTTTATTAAGAGTCATTTATCTTTACTGCACCTTGAATAAATCTTTTACTCTAGTATAATTTCAAACATCATCATTGGTAACTTGGAAAATATTGGTTCACCAAATATGTGAATCTTCCCAATATTGATACACGGTAATGAAACACAAAATTAAAAATCACATTTGTTAATATCACTCCCAAGTGCATGAGGAATATTTTTAATTTTTTGGAGCTATCAAGTGACAGATGCTGGTTTTCCCAAAAGTCTAATTTTAACTTGAAAACTCAACTTTTATTGTTTACAGCAAATACCGTCAGTTGTTTTCCTTCAAGGGACAGGCTTATTTTGTTCATGCTCATGTTCATGTCTGCCAAGCCCCCAACTAGAATAACTATAATTTGTCATTTATTCTTTCCAGTAAACTTGATATTCCATGAAAAAAGGCAGGTAGTTCATTTTGCAGTTTAAACTACCTGACATGCCCCCCAAAAATGTATGCACATTTTAAGAAATGTTATCTGTGTATTAACTTTTCTAAGTTGAATTGAATTACAGTAGCAATATGTAGAATGATGTTCACTCAAAAAATAACATTCATCAAATGAATGCTACCATCACTGTGCAACAGGCAGGACAGTATTACAATTTTAACTCAGTTGTTTCCTTTCTTAAAATGTGTATACATTTTTTGGGCACCCTCTGTATATAGCAAGGGTGCTTTTTCTTGGAATTACTATGGTACTTCAGCAGTCATCAAAAGTGCTTAATGTGTACTTACTCTTTTGGGACACAAAATATCAAAAAGCCATGTACTCAAGGGTCACTGTCTAATAAAATAAAAAATTTTTACTCCTGTATCAAGAAAATTCTTAAGTGAAGCTGTTATCTCTTTTAAATTTGTGACTACTGGTACAGTTGGTACCCTGTTTTTGCACCACTGATACAAATGTTAACACAAGGAAGAAGGCAAATAATAAATAATGTCTTAGTGTTATTATGAAAGTAGTTTTCATGCTAGAGTATCTGTAACCAGTGGTTTACAAAGCCTGGTTATTTGATCAGAGGATTATCATTTTGGGAACTTGTTAGAAATGCAAGCCCCACGGGCTGCATGCAGCAGGGACAGCTAGCAATGTGGCCCCACAAAATCTTTTAACATCATGTTAAAACAAACGTTTCTAATGAGCACCTTGAGAAATCTTATAATGTATATATACCAACTATATTATATAATTTATGTGCGGCCCAAAGCACTTCCTCTTTACTTGAAGTCAAAAGGTTGGACATCCTTACCCTACAGTGTCTGGGTACTCAGGGTGGAGCTGGACTCTGTTTTAGCTAGCTTTCCAGGAAACTGAGAGAATCACTGCTGAAGTTCTGAAAGGTCACTCTGTGCTCTCTGGAAGAGCAGTGGGGTGTGCAAGTCAGGGCCAGAGTCTTTCAGTGTGTGTGGAGAATGTGATGTGGCCTGGACTTCAGGCAGCGGGAAGGAAGGTAGAATGGGTTTGCTAGAATAAAGTCTCTGGAACTTTATTGCTCAGAGACTAAAAGCTGAGAAAATGGCTGTGCTTTGCTCTGTGATCTGCCAGTGATCAGGGGCACAAGGGTTTTAAAGGCCCCTGCTGCTTTGTGTCTTCAGGGAATATCTGACGATAGGGAAAAAAATCAATCCAGATAATTTGCCTGAGTATCTTCGGTCTCCTTTTTAAGGACACCTGCTTAAGCAATGACTGACCTCTGGAGGGGTAAAGCACATGTTCAGGGCCCAGAATCTAAGAAAGGACAGCACAGTATGGAGGAGTGCAGGAATGATTTCACCAGACACACCTGGCTACTGGCAGATGCAGTGCAGTGGTGCACAGCAGTCAGACCCCTTCTGTGTTGAGTGTTGTCTTGAAGTCGGTGATGTGTATCCTTTCACTATTGATTTTTGCCATTCGGTGCAGTCACCAGCTCCATTTGCTAGATAAAAGTGTAAAGATGGGTCTTCAATTTTAGTTTTAGCAATTCTTCTGTTAGACCCTGTATTTTAAACTTCTTTCATTTTATATCCTTTTTTGTTTTACAGATTAGTAAGACTCCAGGGCCTGCCAGCCGTGAGTAATCTGATAGTTCCTGAAATGACTGGGGAAACAGACGCTTCATGTGCCAACTGAAGAGCGTATCTATGTGTATTTAAAACCTTCTTTCTGTACCTACGCGCTTCCACGGAAGACAGGCTCATTCTTGTGTACACTTGAGAGTTTTACAACTGATGAAAATTAATTTAAGAATCAGATGGAGCAACTTGACACCACTGGGCTTGGGAGCCCGGGGAGACAAATATATCACTAATGGCCAATTTTCCATATGGTCTGCATGGGTAAAGAAAGTCTGCAAAAAGAAGAAAAAAAAAATTGTACAGATCAAGACTCAGAAATACCTCTCCAGTTTAAAGAAGGAACTAAGTGGAGAAGGTGACCAAGGAACAAGTGGATTTCAAACAGTGCAGTAAGCTCACGCAGTGCTTGTTGCACTTTATTTTTTAGTTGCTTTGGGGATTTGGACAAACTAAGTTTCTGGACTGAAAAGCAATTCTGACTGTGGTCATGGCTGGAGGAAAGCTAGTTCAGGTATAATGGGACAAGTTTGAACAATGAACTGATTCCTTTGCCTATTTTAGTTAACTGTATTTTAATTTATTTCCCTTTTCCTTTCCTGCGTCTATAGGATAATTCTTAAGATAAAAGCGAAAACTGATAGTTACAAAAGAAATATCAAGGAAAATCCAAGCAAAGCTTCCTTTTCCTTGGACTTAAGGTTTGGTGTTTAGAGACAGTCTCTGAGTGTGAATAGGAAAGCACCATTCAACAAAACACAACTCTCTAGGGAGGCAGCGAGGGGATAATCTGACTCTGGCCTGTGTTACTGTTCTAAGGGATTATTTTTCCTGTTGAGTCCAAAAAGACTTGCACATGAGAAAATTAATTGATGGACTTAATTCTGAGAATAGTTTTTTTCATCAAGATGGAAAAAGACGTGATCTTTAGAAACAGGACAGGAGAGAAGTAACCAGGGGAGTGAGAAACGAGACAGGTAGAAGAAGCAGAATCCTGGAGTGTAGCTGTGTTTTGTCAGCAAGACAAACCCTGGGACCACTTTTAGTGTTAGAGCATTCTGCCTCTGTTGAGTGAAAGGACCTTCTTCCTAGCCTCTATGGCATGGAGGGGTGTGCCTGCTGGTGGGGGAGTAGTCTGGTGGAGCCCTGCGTTCCCTGGGGACACAGGGCCAGGCTTTGAGAAGGGAAGTTTCTGGTTCTGAACTGCGGGAAAGAGTATTTTTTTCTTCCTAAAATTTGGACTGTTGTCTGCACAAACTCTGGTCTGTTTTGCACGGTTTGTGTGCCTTTTTTTCCCTTATGCAATCTTTTTCAGCTTTAGCAGCAGAAATTTGTCTAGTTCAGAAAACATGTAAGAGGGTGGCTTCAGAAGGAAGATGATCCTGTGTGTTTTGTCTCTGCATCTAAACTTTTGAAGAGAAAATTCCAGCTAGAGGGAGTCTTAAAGCCTTAAGTTACTTGAAATCTATGTATTTGCAACACTTTGTCTCTGGAATCATATTACACTAAACTGGAATCTCAGGCTGAATGAGAATAACCAAGTTGAATAAAAAGAAGAAAACTGTTTCTTGATCACCACTCATTAACGATGTTCTTTCTCCAAAGGATCAGCACGTTCTTCCTCTAAGGACTTGAAAATAAAAATGGACCCCGTGTTTTTTTAAGCATTACCTTTTCTTAGCAGACTGCCATCATCTTTTATAGAGGAATTTTTTCACTATGCATTTGGTGGATCTTTATAAAATACTGACCTTCTAATTAGATTCAGGTCAGTCCTAATTAAAGGGGGAAAAAAGCAACACAAGCCAACCACAAAAATAAAATAAACCAATGAAAGAAATTGGTTTAAATTTCTCAGCATTTAGCATTGCTTTTTAAGTAAAACAGTTCATTGAAAAAAGTATGTATGCAGCAGTGGAACATGGGCCTGTGCTTTGCAGCGACTCCAACATCCTGTGCCTGTCCTGGAAGGGGCGCGTCCCCAAGAGTGAGAAGGAGAAGCCCGTGTGCCGGAGGCGCTACTACGAGGAAGGCTGGCTGGCCACCGGCAACGGCCGTGGAGTGGTTGGGGTGACTTTCACCTCCAGCCACTGCCGCAGGGACAGGAGCACTCCGCAGAGGATAAACTTCAACCTGCGGGGCCATAATAGTGAGGTAAGCTGTGATTTTGTTTCTCTTTGTATCTGGTCATGTCTAGTGGTCTTTTTGACACCCCCTCCCCTACCCTACCTGGCCCTGCAGCGTGAACTTGAAACTTCCTTTGCTTCAGTTTCTCAGACTTGCTGCTAAGCGAGACTTTTCAGCTGTGAGTTCTGTCTCCTGTGCTCCAGCAGAAATGATACTAGGGTGGACAGAGTTCCCAGTGGCCTGTCCTTCCTGGTGGGTCACTTGTGCTCAACACCCCTGTTCTCCTCTTCCTGCATGAGAGTCGCCACTGCCGTCACTCTGAAAGGGTCCAGGCAGTAGGAGGATGCCCAGTGGTAGGGAGGCCAGAGAGTTTTCTGACCAGGGATGGGGGTTGGAATTAGACAATCCTAATGAACCTGTCATGCTCCAAGCCTCCATGGTAAAGAGTCACCCCCGATGTAAGAGTGACAGTATGAAACATGACAGTAGTGCTGCCTTCACCCTGCACAATTAACATCTGTGTTTCTTTCACACCTGGCTTGTATTTCTTGAACTTGGAGGTTAAAGAAATCCTTAATCGGACAAGAACCGTTGTTTTTTACATGTATAGATACATTATTTTGAGGATATTCTGTGTTTTTGTACCTGTGGATTCCTCTGGGCTTCTAAAGCATAAACAGTGGCATTATCTATGCAATTCATGTAACCAACATTTATTGAGCAGTACTTTAGTGTTAGGCACTGTGTTTTCAAGAAGAGCATGGTTGATAATTTCTTGCAAAGTTGTGCTTGTGTAGCACCTTGACAGTATTTATGTTTCAGTCTTCTCTAGCTTATTTGGGTGGGTTTTTTTTGAGTTGGAGTCTCACTCTGTTTCCCAGGCTGGAGTGCAGGGCACACTCACAGCCACCCCAGCGCTGACCTCCTGGGCTCTGGCAATCCTTCTGCCTCAGCGTTCCAAGTAGCCAGAGCCACAGGTGCGTAAACTATGCCCAGCTAATTTTTTGATTTATTGTAGAGAACAAGGTCTTGCCAAGTTGCCTGGGCTGGTCTCGAATCCATGGGCTCAAGCGATCTACTTGTCTTGGCCTCCTAAAGTGCTAGGATTACAGGCTGAGCCAACGAGCCCGGCCTTGAGTGTTTTAAATTGAGGAGTCCATGATTGTTTCAGGCATCTTAAAATGTCATTGGCTGGTTATTGAATAGCTATTGTAAAGGAGCAAGAATATTTTTGGAGTATATATCTTAGTCTATTCATGCTACTATAACAAAATACCATAGATGGGGTGGCTTATAAACAGTATAAATTCATTTCTCACAGCTCTGAAGACTAGAAGTCCAAAATTAGGGTGCCAGCATGGTAGGGTTCTGGTGAGGGTTATCTCCTTCCTTGGTAGAAGGAGAATGAGGATTTCTCTGAGGCCTTTTATGAGGACATTAATCCCATTCATGAGGATTCTGCCCTCATGACCTAATCACCTCCTAAACACCTTATCACCTGTTACCATCACTGTGAAAGTTAGAATTTCAATATATGAATTTTGTGAGGACACAAACATTCAGATCATAGCAATACAACATACTGGAAAGTGTACTAAAGCATACATCTTGATTATATATGCAGTCACCCATGTTAACTTAACCGGTCAAGATGCAGAACATTACCAGTTACAGGTACCTGATGTCCCTTCCCAGACTTTATATCCTTTCTTAGTACATTCCTGCTGCTGTAACAAAATGCCTTAGACTGGGTAGTTTATAAAGAAGAGGTATGTATTGTTCTGAATACTGAAGTCCAAGATAAAGGGGCTAGAAGGTTCTGTGTCTGGTGAGTGCTCCCTACTTCATAGAGGGCACCCTCTTGCTGCATCTTCAAATGGTGGAAGGCCCCCTCAAGTCCCTTTCTTAAGGACATGATAGAGCCCTCATGAACTGTTCACCTTCTAAAGGCCACATCTTTTTTTTTTTTTTAATTGGAGTCTCACTCTGTTGCCCAGGCTGGAGTACAGCGGCATGCTCACGGCCACTGCAGCCTCGACCTGCTGGGCTTAGCGATCCTTCCGCCTCAGCCTTCTCAGTAGCCAGAACTACAGACACATGCCGCCATGCCTGGTTAGTTTTGTGATTTATTGTAGAGACGCGATCTCACCAAGTTGCCCAGGCTCGTCTCGAACCCCCGGTCTC
>NW_007247308.1:0-2723 GCF_000164805.1 Carlito syrichta | reverse complement strand
CCCCTGCTGAGAGGTAAATTATATTCTGACTTTTGTCACCATTTCGTGGACATAGGATCATCAACTACACATTCTCAGCGTCTGGCTTCTCCCATTCAATATCTGTGAGATTCATCTCTTTTGTATATATTATTTGTTTTTTTTAAAAAATGGATTTTAGTTTTCTTTTGAAGAAAGATAGCACAATTTTTTCATTCTCCTGTTGATTATTATTTGGATGGCTTCCAGTTTTTGCTATTATGACTAATGCTGCTGTGAACATTTGTGTGCATATCTTTGTGTGGATCTGTATGCGCAAAAGGTAGAATTTCTAAGTAATAGTGTTGGTATACATTTAGGTTTAGTAGAAATAGCCAGTTTTCCAAAGTGGTTGTACCATTTTATACCCCACCATCAATGTATGAAAGTTTCAGTTGTGAAGCCAGGAGTATTTGAGATTCTGTTTTCTATCCTGAGTTTAATTTACTAAGAAGCTTCTTTTGAATTGGAACCTTTTAGATTAAAAAAATGGTTTTATGCAAGGATTTGTTTTATGAATAAATGGTTATATGCACATAGGCACACATTCACACGCACACACATATATCTGTAATTTTGAAGTGGATACTCTTTTAAAAGGTGGAATTTTTTATTGGTATGTATAACTTACTACAGACATAGCTGCTTAGAACATAACTCTTTTTCTGATCTGGACTTCTACTCAGGACCTCACAGGCTGGGAAATATAATCTCCTCTGAAACACAGGCTCCTCTAAGCTCAGGGTCTTCTTCTGAGGTCATTCAGGTTGTTGGCAAGAAATCAGTTTCTTAAAGTTGTACTGAGGGCCCCGGGTCCTAGAGGCCCTCACTGGTCCCTGCCATGTAAGCCTCTCCACAGTATGGAGTTTGCTTCTTCAAAACCAGCAGAAGAGCATCTGCTGTAGCTTCAAGTCTTTCTGACTTTCCATCCCTGAATAATGGATCCCCTGAGTAGACCATGCCCATCTCCACTCCAGGGACAAGGGGATTACACAGGGTGTGCACACTGGATATATGATTTTTAGAATTCTGCCTACCACAAAAGAGAAGATTATAATTCACAGATAGTGGTCTGGCTGTTTCACTGTTTAAACTATTTCCTGTGGGTTTTTTTTTTTTAATATTGCATTGTTTCTTTTAGTTCATTTCTTTCTTCATACTAGACTATGTCCCAGTTGTTGAGTGACCAATTGTCCAGGGTTCCCACAATATGCGACTGTCAGTGCTAAAACCAGGAAGATCTCTGGCAAACTGAGATGGTTGGTCTCCCTACTGCCCAGTACCCGACTTGGTATCATTACCTCAAGTGGTTCACAGAAAACTCAGGAAAGATTTCCATTTAACCAGGGAAAACCTCAGGCTTTTAAGATGTTAAACAACTTGCCTAAATCCATACAGTTTGTATAGAGGACAACTGGAACTTGAGTCTAGGGCTCTACCATTTTCTTTCAACTATATTTTTTTCCTTAAAACTTGTGTTAAGTGCAAGTCCACAATCTCTTATCCACAACTGTGAAATCTAAGGACTCTGAAAATGGGGAGTTTCTGTATAACTGATTTAATGGCAAGACCTGACCTGAGCTGAGGCAAAGTGCTGATTGTCATCACCCCACACTTGAGCTACAGTATTTATGGGGGTTGCCTAGACTAGTAGGTGATATTACATAATTGATGAGATCTGCCTTTTAGTACTTTTCTAGAATTTAAAAAAATTCTGAGTTCAAAACGTACCTGTCTGCAAGGATTTTGAATTATGGATTGTAACCCTGTATTTTCACTTAAGAGAATCATGAAACGAAACCTTGAGGGATTTTTTTTGGTTATTTTTACTTTTTCATTTCTAGGAAGGATGACGTTTAACTTATCTCTGTCTATTGCTTAGTTTCCTTATCTTCACTCTGCTTCTATCACAGTGAGCAAAGAACCCTTTGTCCCCATCCTGCATGCCTTAAGAATACTATTGAAAGAACTGTTTCCAGATTTTGATTATATTGCTGACCATAGAATACAACTAAATTGCAGATGTCAGATCTAGTAATCTGCCAATTTCACAACTGAATTAAAAAGGAAAAAAACTGAATGAAAGATTATATCACTCACAGCTAGAATATAAATCTCTCTTGTATTGTGTAGTATTTAACAAATATTACTTTTTAGCATTTCTGAAATTAGAAATTTATTCAGTTAGATAAATTGAATTTGAAATTAAATACCATTATAAAGTTTGTATCTAGCCTTGGAGACTAGTTTGCCATTCTCACATTATGTGTTCTGTTGTTAGAAATTTGCAATAAAATAGTATTAGCTGTATTTGCTGGAGTGAAAGCATATAGCAGGGGAATTCTTAACCTGTAATAAATAGCTTCACATTTGGTAAATATGCTAATGCAGCGGTCCTCAATCTTTTTGGCATCAGGGACTGGTTTTGTGGAAGGCAGGTTTTCCACAGATAGGGGGTAGGGTTTGGGGGAATCATCAGGCATTAGATTCTCATAAGGAGCTCACAACCTAGATCCTTCGCGTGTGCAGTTCACAACGCTCTTTGAAAATTGTAGAAGTGCCATGTATATAAATGATGACATATTAAAATACTTTATGTCCTATATACTTAACTATATTCTTTCTAGTCCTTATGATACCACTTAGTACCTGGAAATTCAGTTACTGTTCTGACTCGTGAATCCAGGAACAGTATTTCTTGACTT
>NW_007247307.1:575399-576131 GCF_000164805.1 Carlito syrichta | reverse complement strand
AAACCCTTGAACATCGAGGCATAGGGGGAACATACCTCAAAATCGTGTAAGCCATCTACAAGAAACCCACAGCCAGCATACTCCTAAATGGACAAAAATTGGAACCATTTCCCCTGAAAACTGGAACAAGACAAGGATGCCCACTCTCACCCCTCCTGGTCAACATAGTATTGGAAGTCCTGGCTTGAGCAATCAGAGAAGAGGAGGCAATCAGGGGTATCCAAATAGGAAAAGAGGAAGTCAAATTATCTCTCTTTGCAGATGATATGACTGTGTACCTTGAAAACTCAAGAGAATCTGTCAAAAACCTCCTTACACTGATAAAGGCCTTTGGCAAAGTCTCAGGATATAAAATAAATGTACAAAAGACAATCGCATTTCTCTACACCAATAATAAACACACAGAAACCCAAATAAAAAACACAATTCCATTCACAATAGCCACAAAAAAAATGAAATACCTTGGCATCTTCCTAACCAGAGACGTGAAAGACCTTTACAATGAAAACTACAAAACACTGCTCAACGAAATCAAAGATGACACAAACAAGTGGAAAAATATCCCATGCTCATGGATTGGAAGAATCAACATTGTGAAAATGTCCATGTTACCTAAGGGAATCTACAAATTCAATGCAATACCCATCAAATTACCAGGAACAGTCTTCTCAGACCTAGGAAAAACAACATAGGAATTCATATGGAAACACAAACATCCAAGAATAGCCAGAA